>NC_081847.1:41718144-42018144 GCF_963259705.1 Myotis daubentonii | reverse complement strand
TATTCCTAGGCTTCAGAGTGTAACTATGGCCCTAACTATGGTCCTTTTGAGCACCGAACTGTAAATCTTTCTAAAAATAATGAGGTTAGAGTTTCCTCAACATTTAGGAGGGTCACATTCTATTGCATTTTCAATGAAAACTTATGATTCTATTTGTCAGACTCCTTCAGTTAGTTTGAGTTGGCAGATACCTAACACATCCTGGTTTACACCAAAAAAAAAAAAAAATAGTGTGAGGCTGTGAGGGAAACTCAGTAGTTACGTGACAAAAAGTTCAAGAGATGAATCTTCAAGAGCCAACTGATCCAGGGTCTCCAATGAAGTCATCAGGGCAGTGCCTCTGTGTTGTGCAAAGAGGCTGTGTTGTCCTCTTTGTTGACTTTATTCTCAGCAAGCTTTCTCTAAATAGTGGCAAAGGCAGCCACTGGCAGAGGCAGCCTTATATACTAGCACGGCAACTTGAGCTGAAAGGATTCCATGGAAATTTGTGGGATTTGACTAACAATGTGCCCAATCCTGAGCAATCACTTGGTTGATTGGTTGGACCTAGGTCACATGACTGGGGATGGGGTCAACCCCATTCTGAACCACTGGGACTGAGCAAGCAGGAAGGAAATTGGGGTGCCGTTACCAAAAGAAAAGAAAAAAAAATGTCAGGCAGGTAAAAAACTACATCTTTGCTCAATAAAAATACACATATTTTTTGTTTGTTTCCTAGGGCTGCCATAACCAATTTCCACAAACTTGGTGGCTAGAAACAGCCGAAATTCATTCTCTCATAGTTCTGGAGGCCAAAAGTCTGAAATTAAGGTGCAGGGCTGCACTCCTCCGAAGGCTCTTTGGGAGCAGGCTATCTTGCCTCTTCTAGCTCTTTTGGCCCCTGGCAATCACTGGCTTGTGGCAACATGACTCAAATCTCTGCCTCCCTCCATCTTCACATGGCCTCTTCCCTTCTCTCTGTGTGTGTCCTCTCCTCTTCTAATAAGAATACCAGTCATTGAATTTAGGATGATTTTTTTCCTTAAGATCCTTAACTAATCTTATATCTGCAAAGACCTTATTTCCAATTAAGACCACATTCTGGGTGGACATGAATTGGGTGGGGGGAGGAATACTATTGAATACAGCATACCCCACACACATAAAATTTGGCATACATTTTCAGGAGGTTCATGAAATCATTCAGTCCCATCAATGGATAATGAAAAGGAATATGGACCACAGATTAAGATGCCTAGATTAGGGTTTCTCAACTTCAGCATATTGACATTTGGGGCCAAATCATTCTTTGTTTGGGAGCTGTCTTGTGCATTGTAGGATGCACAGTATCCTTGGCCTCTGCCCATAAAATGCCAATCACATGCCTTCCCCAGTCATGATAATCAGAATGTCTTTAGACATTGTCAAATGTCTACGGAGCAAAATCACCCCCAGTTGAGAACCATTGGCTTAAACTAAAATCTTAGGTGTTCTCAGGACAGACAGCCATTCTGGTGACCCAGCAATCCTGGGTACATATTCCAGAGAAGCCGCATAGGGCAACATGTGCAAGAATGCTCAACATAGTGCTGTTAAAGGCAACTGGTACTAGGGACACATTCTAGGTGCCCATCGCTGCGGGGAATTAGTAAGGAAAGTGTGGTTTAAAGTGGACTTTGCCCTACAAACTCCTAATCTTCAGACCCAACAGGCCTCTCCGATATTAACCATGTCCCTAGGCCAAGACTTACAATGCCTCAGGCTTTACTTTGGCATTTGAAGTGTCAGTTCCTCAGTCACCTTCGTTCAGAGTCTTGCATTGTTCACAAGCTCCTTCTGAGGGAAGAGGCCGTGTTCAATCCATCTCTGTTTGCCTCCAGAACTTGCTGGATGCTTTGTACTCAAGCATCATTCAATACATGCTACATTTATTAAATATGTAATACTATTACCTGGAATTTATTTGTTAACTCTACAGAAGATGTATTGAGATTGCTTGAGATAAAAATAAATGTTTGATTCTTTGGAAAATAATCTATTTTTAGAAAGAAAATATGATTTAACTCAGTTGCCCTGCATAAATAGGAAATCTGATTATTCTTTGATCTTACTTTTCCTTTTTAAAATTTAATTCATGAAGAGATGACCAATTATGGACGACCCCACAGCTTAATAACATATCTGTTAATGTTCTAGGGAAAAAAAACTCAGTGAATTAAATTAAGTATTAATGGGGTTTGAATTGATTTGAGCAACTGAAACAAATACCTATCATACCCTGATGTGATCTAGTTATACGTATTTTTATTGCTAAGACTGACTTTGAGTTTGACAGTAACGAGACACCCTGTCCTTGCATCTTTATAGTCCATTTTCCTTGAGTCGAGTAGTGGCTCTGGATGCTTTGTGAAGTGTAAATAATAATAAACACAATAGCCAAAGTATTAGGTAGGGTTGGTCCCTCAAATTCATTCACTTATTCATTCCTTCTTCTGTTCATGCACTGGAAAGCATCCACGGAGCACCCGCTGTGTCAGGCATTGTTCTAGGTCTGAGGGGTTTAGAGACAAACTAGAAACAGTGCCCTGTCCTCAAGGAGCTGCCAGAATGGTAAGGAGTGGCAGGCCTATAGACAAATTGGGTAACACAGTGTCACTGGGTGGTGAGCTGATAACTGATACTTCTGGCCCTTCCTTCCTCAACGCAACAACTCCGCACCCCGCCACCTGCCAGAGTCAGTTAGTGGTCAGTGGGAAACTGCAGGGTGATGGGCAGCAGCGAGTGGAATAATTGTGACTGTAACTGAGTGTTATTGAGTCCTCATTTGTCCCAGGTGCTTTTCTGAGAACTTGACTCATTTAATTCTCACCCAAAAACTTGCTGAGGTAGGGGGTATTATTATACCCATTTCACAAACAGGGAAATCTAGGCCCAAGCTTGTGATATCCTAAGTGTGAAAAACAGCTTCCATCAGGAGGTGCAAATGTGGAGCTTCCGACTGGCACCTGACTTGTTCATTTTTGTGCACATGGCACCTAACACCATGCAGTAGGTGATCAGTAATCCCCACTGGATGATGCTGTCCAATCAGATCTCCTCTTAATGGTGGGCTTTTAGGGAGAGGAGATCTGCCCTCAACAGCAAGAGTGCAAAGATTTCAAACAGCACGGCAAATGAACCAAGTATAATGCTAATAAACTCATCTCAAATTCACCATGTACTAGGCATGGTTCTAAGCACTTTATATGTATTCCCTTATTCTTTACAATAACCCATGGAGGTAGGTACCATACTCTCTACCCTATAGGTGAGGAAATTGAGGTATAGAGTGGTGAGGTGACTTGCCCAAGGCCACACAGCTAGAAGGTGCAGAGGTAGAAAGGGACCCTAGGCTGTCTGACCTTTAACCCACACACTGTCTGGTGGGACCCCAGAATACAAGTCCTGAACACACAAGGTAACCCCAGCAGAGAGGCAAGGAACTGACCTCATAAATGATTGATCTTGACATTTGGACGGGGAGGACCAGAGACCCTACACAGTGATGCAGCTTGGGGACCCATACAACCCATGGGGCTGAACTGGGCTGGGCTGAGGGGTGGGGGAGTGGGGCCACTGCAGGAGGAGCAGAAAAGCCAGGGGCCCCCCAGTGGGCAGGAAGCGCAGCATCACTTTAGCCAGACCTTTCTGCTGAGAACTGCAAATATTCCCCTCGCCCAGCCCCACTGTTACTAGCTTTTGAAACATAAATCTGTAAAGTACAGAAAATAGGATTTCTGGGGGTGGGGGGCAAATCCAAGGTCATGCTTCCCATTTCTTAGTTTCCAGCTCCACCCAACCCAGAGGGTGCCCTGTGACCTCCTGGAGTCAAGGCCAGGCCTCCAAAGCAGCCCACGTCCTGTCAGCGACAGGCCCAGCGGACTGGAGGGAACTGGCTTAATAAATGTTTTTACTTTGGCATTTGGAGGAGGGCAAACCCGGCCAGGCCTCAGAGCCCTCCGCAGTGCGGTGGGGCCCGCTGATGCGTCCCTGCCCTTTCCAAGGTGTTCTCATGACAGCTGCTACTTGGGGGCCTCGGGCTGGAGCAACTGCTGCGCAAGGTGGTGACCTTCTAAATCCTGAGCAGTTAATGAACCTGGCCGGCCGGGAACCCCGGAGGCTGCACCGTCCGTGGTGGCTTCTGCCAAATTCCTCTTGTTATTTTTGATTCCCTTCCTCCTCCTCCTCCTTCCCATTATGCCTGACATTTCTAAGGCCAAGTTTTGTTACAAGCAATTAGCCTGTGTCAGGGATCTGGGGAGATGAGCTGCTTGCCAAGACACAGGCCGAGGTAGGAAGCGCCTAAGTGAGAAGGGCTGCCTGCAAGCTGGCTGCCCGGGGGTCCCTGGCGGTGGTGCACAGGCCGCCGGCAGTGGGGCATGAAGCTCTGCGGTGAGCGGAGGCTAAGGAAATGGCCCTGTGCAGCCCAAATGGGAGTCTGCACACCGCTCCCGAGCCTCTGCCTGCTTCTGATCTAGAAATTCACCCTCCCCACACGAGCTTCCCTGGATGTGCTCAGAGGCCAGAGTTCATGACCTTTTTCAATCTTTGAAAAAGGAAGTCATGTATTTATCTACAAAAAGCTATACAGACTAACCAAATACATCACACACACACACACACACACACACACACTATATATATATATATATATATATTGCCTGGAATTATGTATCCACTCAGTGTGGTTGTCTAGACGCTCAGTTATCAATTTTGTGTGCTGACTAAGAAAAACTAGAAACAAAATACTCCTGAATCAATGCATTTCGTGGGGGTAGGCAGCATCTCTCACATGGAGAGCTCTGTGGGAACCACGGGGAGGAGAGACAGGTGCCGAGTCACTGGCTAGTCAGCCCTGACTTCCCACCTCAGCCTCAGTGCTTCCTGGCCCTACCATAGTCCTCGTCCGCAGGTGTCCCAGAAGGATGTCCCACCATTCAAACCTAGACAGTGAGTTTAAAACCCAACCATTGAAATCTCAGGTTTAAAACTCAGCCTTTCAAACCCAACCATGGGTTTCAACACTCTCATTTCTTCTGTTTCAGAATGGTGAAACAACTTAAGAAATCAGCGTGTGCTCCTCAGAGAGTCTGGGGCTCACCTAACCATCCAGGCCACTTCCAGGAAGACTTCAGTGGTGGCTCCTGAGATGGTTTCCATCACTGGTGTGGTGATGGGTGGACGTCTCAGGAAGATGAGGAACTGAGGCCCAGGCGGCAGGTGAGCTGTCTAAGGTCGCGCAAGAGTTGGGTAGATGCCATGACCAGAGCTCAGGTCTCCACTCCTGCCAGGGTTCCTCCCACTTGGAGAATGGCAGTGGCTCCTGCCATTTGCATTCAATCCATGTTCCAGCCACAATCCGTGAAGACAATGCCAAGAGAGTCAGCAATAACAGCAAGACTCGGACACCCAGAAATAGTCAGCATTAGTCCCAAAGCAGTAGTGGTCATGTGAACCCACTTTGCCCTGCTGCTAACCTCACAGACCACAGGAAGCTGCCTGGCTTTCCAGGCAGGGGAGTGGGGGGCAGGATGGAGGTGGGTGGGAGGAACAAAGAAGAAGAGAGGACAAGCAAGAGAAGCTCTTGGTGGAAGCTGGAGGTGGGCAGATATAAGCGGCAACTGGACCTCATAGTGTTAGAAAGTTTTTCCTCCCAGTTGGATGGGGTCAGGGCGTGGGCACCAACTGTCCTATCTTGCCTTGGGAAGATTGTGAATGTGGCCTGAGAGTTGGGTTTACTGACCCCCAAGCTAGACTCCACAGGTTGCAACTCTTCCAAGTAGCCTGGCCACCATGACCGACGGCACTGCTGACACCCTCAGAGAGCTTCCTTTCCACCTGCTTTCCTCTTCGGGGTCTCTTCTAACCTACAGGCTGTTCCCCACGTGGATTGTCTCCCAGGAGTTGCCGGGACAGGCTTCTTTAGGAATATTGCCCAAAGCTGGCGCCTCACCTGCCAGCGGCACCTTCCCTGCAGGGCAAAGAAGAGGAAAGGCTAGCACGAAGGAATTAGATTTGCTGGATACTGGTCATTATCTGTGAATTGTGGGGGGCAAATTGGGGTGACAGTGGGCATGGCACCCAAGAAATGATAGCTGAAGTTCCAAGGACTGAGCAGATGGAAAAATAAACCAGGAAAGCTCTCTTCCTCCTCCACCCCTCCTGCCAGACAAAACAAAACAGAAATAGGCATCCACCAATGTCACCCTTTGTGCTTAATAGGAGTCAGAAAACAGCCGTTCTCAGGAAGTAGGGATAGAACGGATTAGGAAGGGAAGCTGTTCTGTTCTCCCAGACAGTGCCAGCCACACGGTGGTTCTCAGAGTGTGGTTCCCAGACCCACAGCCCTGGGAACTAGTTAGAAATGCAGGTGCTCAGCCAGACCCCAGGCCCCTGCACCAGACACTCTGGGGTGGCCCAGCCTTCCCGGTGATGTGATATTCACTCAAGTCTGAGAAGCCCTCAACTCTAGCCGCACCCGGTTCCTGCAGAGGGTGGGAGGCATTCAAATGAGAGTGGCTTATCTTACCCGTTCCCAGCTTTCTTTCAAAATCCTACTCCAGTCTGTCTTTCTCCAAAGACCCTAGGGCCATCAGCCCTGGGAAAGGCCTCCTCTGAAGCCACATGTGCTAACATCTGTGCCTTCCTTCTGTAGTCGCCTGTCTGTTTTAGGGGCAGTTCCCCAAGCAAGCTTGAAGTGCCTGGGGCTGGGGCAGCACCCTTGCCCTGGAATTCCCTCTGTGCCCCACCCCAGGATCCCATGTGCACCCTGGGTGATCCCAGGTGGTGGGCCCAGAGAGCTTGTCCTCCAAAGGAGATCCCAGCAGCTGCGTGTAACTCAGGGGATAGCCGGGGGGCAGGGAGACGGCACAGTTTCCCCCATACGATTGCCCTGCTGCGCACAGCCAGGGAGCAGGCCTCCCCTTCAGCCCTCCACGCTATCCCCCACGTGGATTAGAGGCTGAACACAAACAGAATACAAAAGACAAAAGACAGGGAGCTTTCCTGGCTGTCAGAGTCTATAAAAGTCTGGGGAGTGACAGCAGGAGCCCTTGCCTGCTGCTGCTGCCCTGAAACCCAGAAAGAATCAATTTCAGACCCAGGGCCAAATAGTGCCCCAGGGGGCGTGCCTGTGGCAGGCTCTGACTCCGCCCAGACCCAGGCCCACCCCAGCCGGTCTGGGAGTGAAGGAAGGAGGAGGCGGGTGGAGGGGCACCCTTCAGTTTACAAAGGAAATGAACATTTTCTATTTTTCTCTCTCCCCCTCCTCCTCCCTCACTGGCTACGATGGCCCTAGTCCTTTTCTAAAACCCTCTTCACTTCTCATCAGGGCCACACGAAGATAAATTATTTTCTTTCTTGCTTCATGGAAGCTAGAATGTGACCCCAGGACAGGGACTGTGCCACCTTGCCCTTGAGATTCCAAGTCCCCTAAAAAATACATGTTTTCAATAAACGCTTGTAGTTCATTGATAAAGACCATTTAGGGCTCTAGAAATTGTATTCATGCATCCTCCTGGGTTGCAAGGAAGGGGTATGCTGTGCGTGCCCGCACACAATGAGATAGCTTAAGACACAATGGTAGTTTTATTTATTTCTTTGCTTATTTATTTTCAGACTATTGTTCATCATTTAAGTTAATGTTTTCCATGTGATGGAAACAGGAAGCTTTTAGGCTAGGGTTACCAGATTTAGCGAATGAAAGTACAGGGCACCAAAAAAACAAATAAAACAGGGCACCAGTAAATTTGGACTTTCAAGTAAACAACAAATAATTCTTTAATATAGTGATACCCCAAATATTGCATGGGACATATACTAAGAGACTATTTGTCGTTTGTCTGAAATTCAATTATGGAGGATCTTTATTTCACCTGCCAATACCAAGGACCATGCCAACAGAGAGGCATGAAGGGACACTGGTACAGGGAAAAGGTAGAAAAACTTTAAAAATATGTTATACTTTATTATGTTATTCTAAAAAGTAGAACAAAACTGAAAACTGCTTCCCAACACATGTCTTAAAAGCAGAAATCCGGCTCCTTTCATGTGCGTGCAGAGGTAGGTGCCAAGCGGGGGTCTCAGATGGAGTGGTTTTAAATCTCAGAAAGAGCTTAGCTGTTTTTGTAAAAAGGAAAGTTGGCAAGTGATTAGTGCCGATGTGGCCCAGCTGCTCTTTTGTACTCTGAAAGAAACAATTAAAATGGCTGGGACATTAAACTTTAAAGAGCTGGGCTGTTCGTACTGAGAAGCTAATTTTAAAAAGAGCCTGATACCTGGGAGACTGGGACGTTTTTCGGGACGACGTGATTTCTCTCCAACTGCCATCACGACTCTGCATTCTGAAAAATCACTGTAGATAGGTAAATAGATAAGTAGCTGGGTGAGAAAGCGCTGTCTGGCTTGGATGTGAAAATACTCAATGCAAAATAAATATTCTTTTTCACATTTTAGACTATAAAAGGCACAATCTGAGAAACTGAATACATCTGGAAAAGACAGACCCAGAACTAGTTTTTGTGTGTTTTTGTTTTTGTTTTTGTTTTTTATAAATTGTTGCGGCATTGTGATGTGGAGACAGGTACTGGGGTTAAGAAAAAAAAATAAAATTGAACAAAGCAAATCTCTATCCTAGAGGAAGCTCAACTTAATTGGGAAGGACAGACTCTAAGCAAAGGCAGCGCCTGGGGAGGTGGCATTCCGTGTGGGCTCTGTGCTTAGACGAGGGCTCAGACCCCACACCTGCCACTTGGGGGTCTCTGAGTACTGGTTTCTGCATTTGTACAATAGGAATAAAGGTGGGATTACTTCATTAGACTCTGAGGACTAGCTCCATATATGAAGTAAACTACTTAGTGCTGTGCCTGCCATGTCCCAAGTGCTTCATAAGTAGTAGCTCTTCTTATAAGTGTTGACATATCTTTTGGGACCTTTAGGAGGAGCACAGGGAAAGGAGATGGTCACTCTGGGGAGCATGGTGGGTGGCTCCCCAGAGGCTGGGTCTTAAAGGAGAGTAGGACTTTCTCAAGTAATTGAGGACATTCCCTTCCTTGGGATGGAGGAAGTGTGGTGTGTGCAGGACAGTGATAGTTATGTGCCTTGCCTGTCACATGGCAAGGACAGTCTTTGGAGCAGTAGGGGCTTGATTATCATGGGCGTCACAAACTATGACAAGTGTTCTAGAGGTCTCAGAAAACTCCGGTGCAGTTTAAAGAGGGCAGAGACATAATCTGTATTTCTTAAAAGCTCCTTAGTAGTGGGGTGGAAAATGAATGGGAAGTAGGCAAGAGTGAAGGAAGGGAGATGAGTGACTAAGGAGATGGTGAGGACTGAATTATGTAGGTGGCCTGTCAGGTGAAGAAGATAATAGTGATGCAAAAGATACTCTGGAGATAGGCTCATCACAGGCTTGGGGACCACCTGCAGGTAAGGGGTGAGGGAAAGGAGAGGCTCAGGATGAATCTCAGGTATTTGATTTGGGTAACATGGCTGAAGGAGCACTTTAGCAAATGGAGAACAGGTTTAGGGGGATAGAGAGATGTGGGTTATGCATTCCATTTTTATTTATTGAGTTTGAGGCACATATGGGACATTCAGTGGAGACCTCTGCCTAGGAAGTCCAAAGAAATAGGGACCTGGAGCCTGGGGAGACGTCTGTCTCTGAAGTTAGGGAAGAGAAGTGATATTGCAGTGGTGAACTTAGATGAGATGGAGGACCACCTGGGGAACCCAGAAAGGGCACTGAGACAAACAGCCGAAGAGGTGGGAGGAAACCACAGAGCCTGGGCCATAGCCTGCAGGAGACCAAGTTTCAAGAAGGTGTTCCAAAAGGCATCCTTTAGGTGCCACACTGTGTTCCAAAAGGTCCTTTGGGCCTGGTGGTGGTGGATGGTCCTGGGGTGCAGGCATCACTCAGCTGGAGGGCTGCTTCAGCAAGAGAATTGTGTTGCCTCTAAGCTGCGGAAGAGTTGCCTGATAGAGAAGTGCAGGTGCCCAGAAAGAAAACTTAGCATTTCCAAGGAAGAGCAGACGCACAGTTTCATTACAATATTCTCTCTCCCCGAGTAAAAATGGCTCTGCCTCTGAAGCAGTCTATGAGCTCTAGCATAACTCAGAGTTACTATCTTTCACTAAGAAACGTCAAACAATTACAGGCTCCATCCACAATCTCACCCCATTGTTTCTAAGACACAGATAACTAGAAAGGACAATACCTTGCATCTCATCTCAGAGGAAATAGTGAACCTACCAAAATTTCAGCACAGGAGCGCCCACCCCACCTCCACCCCTCACTACCCCTATGATCAAGGCAACTGGATTCCGTGTTTTTTAATCAATCAATATTTATTAAGCAACTAGTACCTGTATGGCTGTGTATAAGTGTTATAGAGCTTACCATCTGCCTGGTACAATGGAACATTCAATGAACATTTGCTATGGCTGTTGTTTAAGAAACCCAACACTGTTCCAGCCTTCAGAAAGTTGACAGTCTAGTTGGAAAGGGGAGACATGGACACGGAAGATGAATTGGAAGCTACAAGCTCCATAGGAACATGGATGGAACCTGAGCCTGAACACAGTGCATGGCACAAAGGAGGGGTTCCGTTCATCTCTGCTGAATGAAAGGTGTTGGAGAATGTTGGAGGCTAGGTGAGTGTGGCAGATGGCAGAAGGCTTTTCAGGAGAGCTGGGACCCAACCCGATTTAGTTTATCCACCCGCTGTGTGTGCCCTTCAGATGGTGTGAGAGTTCCCTTGTTAGACGGGAGTTGTCTGTGTGGATCAGAGATGAGATCTGTGTGGTTGTCCAGGCACAGCCTCACACTCAGACACTTCCTTACGCTTTGGTAGAGACAATAACAACAATCAGATGCGGCGGCCGCTCTGAGTTGGAAAATGTGCAGTCAGACACAGTTCCTCCTCCTCCCGCCAAGTCTCTGTTAGTGTGCTGGCATGGCTCTCCTGAATGGATCACTGGTGTATTATTTGTAATAATAGACACTAGGTTACCATAATTATCCCGTCACCTTTCATCAGGGTTTAGGGCACAGGACAGTTCCCACTGAGGTCTCAAACCACTGCTCCCGGCTGCCCGGCCAACTGGAAGGCCACTGGAGTAACTTCCCTGACCTCTAGCTGACCTGCGGGGATCAATGAACAATTAATTACCATCATCCCACTCCGGGAGAGATAGCGCACTGCCATTTCTCAATTACAACTGGAAGTGCCCCTTGGCTGACAGCTGCCTGTCGGCCAAGCCAAGCCCCCTCCTGATTCTGATCTCCACACACACACACACACACACACACACACACACACACACGCGCGCGCGCGCGCGCACACACACACACTGTTACACACACACATGCACAGGCCAACACACAGGGCTTATCTCAGACCACACCCACTTCCCCAGGTGCACCCACTGACACCCACAATCACACAGGAGTGACCCTCACTGACCACGCTCATCTCCCACCCACCCCTGCACCCTCACCCACAATCACAGATCACGCCCATGTTGTTTATCAACATTGATTTTCCTGATGTATTCCATGGCACCTAGTCCAATATGCCTACGGGCCGGGGCGTCCCATTGCAAAGCCCAGAGGAAGACTTTGTCTTCTGTCTTCACTCTACTTCCTGTGACATCTCCCCAGACAAAACCTTTGATATTTTCCACTTTTAGCTCTTCCTACATCTTCAGTGCCCCTTCTGCCCAGTCCTAATGCCCTGCGTTCTGCACTCTCCCCAATCACCCAGCCATAGAACCTACCCTTTTCCTAGCCCCCATATAACAAAAAGCCTTCAGCACATCTTCTCCTTTCAGAGCCCCACCCTCTCACCCCCAGCAAAGCCGGACTGATCAACTCTCAGCAACCCACCCTGTTTGCTTCAGATACCACTCCTGTAGTTAATAGGGCATTTAACTGTAAATTCAAAAGAGTAAATATGTGGCAGCTCAGGGGCTCTGGCTCAAAAAAGGATGTAGACAGCCCAGCTGGTGTTGCTCAGTGGTTGAACATTGACCTGTGACCCAGAAGGTTCTGGTTCAATTCCCGGTCAGGGCATATGCCTGGGTTGTGGGCTTGATCCCCAGTGTGGGGTGTGCAGGAAGCAGCTGATCAATGATACTCTCTCATCATTGATGTTTCTTTCTCTCTCTCCTTCTCCCTTTCTCTCGGAAATGAATAACAAAATATATATTTTTAAAAAGGACGTAGACATACAGCCTCACTTGACCGGGAGCCAGGAGTATATTGAGCTCAGGCTCTAGCAAGGCAGCCACGTGCTTGAACAAAGTTAGCGGGACTTGGTCTCTGGACTGACTGTCTTCCAGGCTGGATGTCTCCACAAGGCGCCCACCCCCAGGCTTAGACCACCCATATAGTGAGCAGCTTCCTCTGACCAAGGACCAGCTGCTTCTAAGAAAGTAAAGGTCCAGCCCAGATCCCAGGATTCTGTCTTCTGGTCTAACCTGAGTCAGTCTCCATCCTTGAACCAACCCCATTGGTTGGGGCCTTGGAACATGAAACTCCAGAGCAGCGGTTCTCAACCTGTGGGCCGCAACCCTTCTGGGGGAGGGGGGTCGCCTAAGACCATCGGAAAACACATATATAATTACACACTGTTTTTGTGATTAATCACTATGCCTTAATTATGTTCAATTTGTAACAATGAAATTGGGGGTCACCACAACATGAGGAACTGTATTAAAGGGTCGTGGCATTAGGAAGGTTGAGAACCACTGCTCTAGGTAATTCATCTCCATCCCAAGCTCCCTAATACCCAGAGCAGACCCAGCCTGTGTCCAGTCCTGTCCCAGGGTGACAGCACTGTGCTAGCCCGAAGCTTGGCTTGGGGAAGCTGGTGACTGTTTAGGAAAACTATCCAGCCCATGGCTTCTTGTCAGAAAGCAAAACCATCTTAACTTAATCAGGCAGATAACATCCTGATCAGAATACCTGGCACCTAGGAGGAGCTCTCAATTATAATATATATTAAAGGGGCATGCTTATGACCCTACTCTTTATATTTCTAGCCCTTACCCCAGGCCCAGGAGAGAGAAATATTGAAGCAAACATTTTGAGTCCCTTTCCTAACCATGTCATGTGCTGCTCCAGCCAGAAAAAGTGATTCTCTGCTCTGTGAGATCAAACCCACTGGGCCGCATCTGCCAGGAGCCAGGTCTCCGAGTGGAAAATGGCCATGTCTTACTAGTTCTCACTTAGACCTGCCTAACTTCACCTGGAGCTTGCTGCCCTCCTCCCCTGCTCACCACCCTCCTCAAGGGAAACCTGCCCCTCTTCAGGGGGCCTGTGGCTGCGTGTGGAAGTTCAGACTGAGGGCCAAGTGGAAGAGCCTGCTATCCCGGGAGCCCGATGCTTCTGGTGGTATCACTGACTCTTTGATCCCAATTATATCCGTAATTATTATAACCAAGAGGGGAGGAAGTATAAATGATTAGCAAACCCCCCTCACAATAGCAATTCTTCTTATTATTAACATAACTATTATTATTGTCATCGTTACCATTATTATTACACCGGCCCTCTCCCCAACCCGAGAGCAGTAAGAGAGCCTGGGCAGTGGTAGCCTTGGTCTCTCACTTTCCCTCCCCAGAAGAATCATCAGCCCTGAATGTCCCTCTCCTGGGAGCTGAGCCTTGTCCTCGGCAGAAAACACAAGAATAATTGGAAAGCCCTGTCTCCATCCTGCAGAAGCATACCAGTCCTTTGGGCTCGGGCACTAAATCATACCACAAGCCTGTATATCTGTCCAGGGAAGAAAGAAAGCAATTGAAACCCAGTATTTAAAGGCAGTCTCAGATTTATCCCCCCTCTCGACAGCCTACAAAATGTTGGAGAATGGACTTTGCCTTTCTCTGGATGATAAAACAGGGTCCACCGTGCAGGAATTGGCCCTGAGAAAGTTCATTGCTCATCCTCGTGAGACCTTCCTAAGAAACAAAACTGCAGGCCAAACTCTTAGTTTTCAGTCTTCTTCTACCCACTGGCAAAGCAAGTATCATCTTTCCAGCAGCCAAGATGCTCGCTTTGTTTAACCAATCAATGCCCCAATGGACCCCCATGCTAATATGCTCCCGGAAAGGAGTTTCAAGGCCAAATGTTTTGGCTTATTTCCATTCAGAGAGGCTCCCTGTTGTTTGGACATTAATGAACTAAAATCCAAAGTCTGCAGCCCATTTCTTCACCCCTAACCTGACTTTGGAAGTTTGCTGGCTCCATGTCAAGCTGATTACCGATGACAGGCAATCAGTCATCACGCCTTGTCTGTAGGCGGGTGAGCCCAGGGCCAGACACAAGTCCACACAGGATTGCATCATCCGCAGCTATCGGTCCAGAGAACTGGGTGACACAATGTGCTGATAACTCCTTGCCGGGTCTTGCGGTGGAAGCTCACGTTATTGTTGACAATTAACCTGATACAAGAAACCCACATAAATCAATCACCACAGCCAGGGTGTATGTGGGGGGAGTCCCTGATCTACCGTGGAAACTGTATAGACAAGGCCAGTGGTCTGGGTTTACAACCTTGTAGCTGAGGTGTGAATGTGGGGAGGAAATTGCCAGTAGAATCAGAGACATTGACGAGAATATAATATCCAGAGACCCATGGGATTGATCTGCCTTCCATTGGCCATTCTCTTCCTCACACTTGCTTCCTTAGCTCAGCATTTAATGTCTTCTGGTTCTTTCTCAGCGCCCCCTCAGGGCACCCAGTCCCACAGACTTCAATTCCCAGAGGCTCCCTCTGGCTGCCCATTGATGCGATGTCTCTGCCCAGGGTCTCTTCCTCTCTCCTCACACCCCTCCCGTTCCCAATGGATGGCTCCTCTTTGCCACTGAGGTCTCGGCCTAGACCTTCCTTGGTGCAGGCACTTTCTTTGGCCCCTCATTCTGCTCAAGGGGACCCTCCATTAAATTTCCTAGGGCTGCATGACTGGGTGGCTTAAACAAATTTACTGTCTCACCATTCTGGAGGCCAGAAGTCTGAAATATAGGGCTTGGCAGGGTCAAGTCCTTCTAAAGGCCCTATAAATGGCCGTCTCCTCCCTGTGTCTTCACATTGTCTTCCCTTTGTGTCTGAGTGTCCAAATTTCCCCTTCTTATAAGGACACAGTCCTATTGCATTCACACCTGCCCTAAGGACCTTAATTGAAGTTGACTACTTATGTAAAGACTCTCTCCAAATAAGGTCCCATTGAGGTACAGGGGTTAGGTCTTCAACATAGGACCTTCGGGCCCTTATCACTTCATACCTTTTGTAAGGTATTAGCTGGCCCACCCCCTTCCTTCACCTCACCTAGGGCAGGGACAGGGACTGATTCTCTCCTCTAGTCCCACTGCCTGCCATCAGTAGGCACTCGGTTTTGTCCCTGACTTCATGTGCCTGTCTTCACTCCTCCTTATTTTTATTTTGTAATGCCCTTGCTCTGACTGCACAAGCCCTGATAGCAACAGGGATTCCTGAACTGTGGAGGGGCGCTCAGAGACTGCCCCTGATGGCGGCACTGTCGTCATGACCCAGACACATCCTCCCCATCTGCTTTGGCCCCCAGGGAGCCACCCGCCACTGGGGACCTAAGTCCCTCATTGGCAGAATGTGCATCAAGCTAATTCTCCAGCTCCATTTCTTAATCTCACCGGTGGTTCCAGGAATGCAGCCATGTGCTCTAATGGGCCCCTGTCATTAGAAGCTTGGCAAATGCTCACACTCCGGGCTCCCCAAAGCCCAAGAGAGCTGGCCAAGGGCTGAGAGGCACCAAGGCCATTTTCAAAAGCAAAGGGGCAGCAGGATCACAGTCCGACATTTTTTTAAACCTGCATTTATTTAGTAAATAATGTATGTTAATGCAACATATGCTCTATTGTGCAATAATTATGGAAACAGCCTGATCCTGCTACGCCAGACTTCAGTCTTCCACAGCTGCTCAGCAGAAATCCTGCGTCCCCTCCTTGTCCATGAAAGGGCTGCAGACTTCGGAGTCAGCCCCCTGCCACCCTGTCACCTGCTAGGCTGCTGTCGTCTTCCCCTCCCCTGCCAACTTCCACAGACCCGCAAGCCTCCAGACCATATTGGCAATAGTCATCTCCAGACTTATAAAATCACTTCACCCTGTTGACATTCGGGCCCTAATTGACATATGAGGGGCCACTGCAACTCAGCTGTCTTCCAGGTCTGTCTCCTGAGCAGACCACAGAAGCTCCACTTTCTATAATTCTGACTCACTGCTCCCCCAGGGCCCAGGAGCAGTGAGTCAGAATTATCCCCATGTCAGCTGACTTAAGCCTTAATATCAAACCAAATGTGTATTTGCTGGAATGGGGGTAGAGGGTGGTGATTGACTGCAAAGGCACATGAGGCAACTTTCTGGGGTGATGGAAATGTTCCAATTATTGACTGAGGTGGTAGTTACCTGGATGTATACCTTCTATACTCCTCAAGCTGTCTAATTAAAATCTGTATTTTATTGTATCTAAATTATACCTCCATATGGTTGATTTCAGAAAAAAACAAATGTCATAACAACACATAGAACCAGGTTTCCCTCATATTTTGGCAACTTTGAGGCTCTAACCCTATCCTCTGTAGATATCTGTCCCAATAATCCATTATTATGACATAGTTGACCCATGATATTTATTAAAATATGGATCTGAAGATATAGTGCAGTTGCATCAATTCAAGAGCATGCTCTGGGCCCTGTGTTATTGGGGAAATTTTGTCTTAACAGATTATTAAAATTCACATATGGGAAACCAGCCCAAGGCTAGCACCAGGAGCCTGGTTTCAGGTCTGACAACCCATGGAATCTTGGCAGCATACTTACCCTCTCCAGTTCTCAGTTCCTTTAACTGTAATGCGAGGCTGCAGACTGGCTCATCTGGGGCATTTCTTTTAACTCTGCAAGCCAACACTCAGGCTGCTCCATTCTTGTGAGTCTAAGAAATGCTGGGTCAACGTTGAACACTCTCCTTACTAGAATGCTCTTCAGAGCTTTTATGATGCCAACTGAATTATGAATCTTTATTTTTTTAAAATATATTTTATTGATTTTTTACATAGAGGAAGAGAGAGGGATAGAGAGTCAGAAACATCGATGAGAGAGAAACATCGACCAGCTGCCTCCTGCACACCTCCTACTGGGGATGTGCCCGCAACCCATGTACATGCCCTTGACCAGAATCGAACCTGGGACCTTTCAGTCCACAGGCCGATGCTCTATCCACTGAGCCAAACCGGTTTCGGCTATGAATCTTTAAAAGTAGCTTGACATGTTTATTTTCATTGTGGAAAGTTGTTGTTGGTAGTAGTGGTGGTATATATGTGTGGTGGGGGGTGAAGCTGGGGTAGGTAGTGGTTTTTGCCAAATGCTTAGTAACCATCTTGAGGAAAACCACAGAACAACATTGGAAAAATACTGCTGCGGTGGGTAGAAGACAGGGTGGAGATTCAGATAAATTAATATCTGAATACCTCCAAGATGAGCCCCAGATATTCTCACCTCTTGATATTCACACTTGACTACACCTGTGTAGTCAAGAGGATTTTGCAAAAATGATGGAGTGTGACTTCTGAGGTTAGGTCATAAAAGACATTGTAGCTTCTGCCTTGCTTCCTCTTGGACTATTGACTCTGGGCAACGCTAGCTGCCGCGCCCTGGGAACAGCCCTATGGAGGAAGTCCAAGTGGTGAAGAACTGAGGTTCCTCACCAACCGCTGGCTCTGGCTCTCCAGTTATGGGGATGTGCCATCTTGAAGGCAGAACCTCCAGCCCCAGTCAAGCCTTCAGATGACTGCAATGACTTCATGAGAGACTACAAGCCAGAACCACCCAGCAAAGCTATCCCAGAATTTCTGACCTATAGTAACCGTGTGAGAAAATAAATGTTAATTGTTGTTTTAAGCCACTGAGGATTATTTCTTATGCAGCAATAACTAATACAATTAAGCAGGATTTCCATGATATTTCAATGCAATGAGCCTTTAGGAAATAGTTTATACCCTTTAGAAGTCAAGAGCAATGGCATTCTCATGGTTATGCTTCCCTCCCAATTATTGGTGCAAAAGTCTGGAAGACCTAGAATCATCCCTTTCTCAGCCCTTCAAACTTTGTTTTGTCATCCAGCAACATAAAACAAACAACAAGAACGTTTCCTTCTAGATGTTTTCCTCAACTACCTGGTAGACCAGTGGGGATTGGTCTGAGTTCCATAATTTCATTTTCACCCTCTGGATGTAGGTACACTTATCCTTTTACGTGGTGTAAAAAGTTAGCTTGCATTACATTAAGTTAGTTATGTAATGAGAACAACATGATGTTACCTGACACTACTTTCTGTGTATCTGTCTGTCAGTCTGTCTCTCTGTCCTGGACAGAAGGTCTTGTTTTACTGATGGGCTGTGCTTATGGAGAAGGTAGCTAATGCCCAGAGCATTATTTAGACCACCCATCAGCCTTCACCCAGTTTCCTGAGAGTCAGTGAAATGACTGAAAAACCTACAAAGATGGAAATCCCATAATCTCAGCAAGAAGTCACAATGTATTAATATTTCAATGTTCGCTTGGCTACAAAAAGGTTTGCTATATCATGAGAGAACTTTTGAGCATACCACCTAGAGGAGAAGAATATATGATCTAAAACAAAACATTTGAAGATTGAAGACTAATAACATGATGATGTTTGGACTGAATTTTCTTGAATAATGAAAAAAAGGATAATCCAGTTATCAATGAAAATGAACACAAAAGACCAAGTTGAATAAGGGAGGCTCCATCTCCCTGTGCCTTGGAACAAGGATAATGAAATACTGTCTTTGCAGAGCCCCTTTCTTGGAAGAAGAGCTCATAAAACTTTATAATACATACATTTGCGTTACTAATGCAATCGTTTCATCTTGTTCCTGCTTTTGTGAAGGCATCTTGACTACCTTGGGGCAGGGACTGCAGACTGATTATGTTTACAGAGAACATCAAGCCATCTTCTGGAAGAGCCCGATTTTCTGAGGGAATTCAGCAGTGAAAACACCACATGATTTCCCCTTATCAAAACACATTCTCAGGGTTTAATGAAATGGAACCATGTCCCTATGAAGCAACAGGCATGTCGTGTTGATTAACCTTATCTGTAGTCTCCTCATTCATTTTCCTGGTCACACAGGCTGCCGTGGGAGAGTAAATACTGCCCAGACCTTACCTTTCACCTCTTCCTAATCTTCCTTCAGGGGCTCCTAGCAACTGTCCTGCCCCAAGAACCAGGTAATAAGCAGAGGGGTGTGAACGCAGACAAAGCAATTGGTCTTTTGACCAATATCAACCAAGAAGAGGGAAGCTGGGAGGCTTCATTCTGGAATTTTTGTCAAAGAAGTTAAGCTGACTTTTATGGCACCGGACATACCCTACCAGGGATGACATAACGTCAAGAAAAAGTGTACCCCCACCCCACACACTTGTGCCTTTTGTTCTTCCATTTAAACCAGAGAAGGGAAAAGCCAAGTACCTCCTTGCTTCAAGCAGAGGGCTGGGTTTGCATAAGGAAGGGGCAGTGCAGACAGCACCTCTTACAGGGGAAGGGGAGGGCTGCCCTGCCTGGACATTCAAATGCAGAGGCCAGCTTTGGCGTGGGTGTCCTTGATCATGACAGACTTTCCCACAAGAGATGCTTCTGTCGGTATCAAGATTTTATCTTTTTAGCAGTTAATGAAAGAAAGAAAAGATATGACCTCCAACAGTTTAGGGGCCAAGAGAGCATTTCCAAAGCCAATGTGTGAATGTCTCTAGTCATTATTGTCTAGTTCTCTCTCCTGATAGAACTGGAGCCATTGACTTGATTGGAATCCATATCCACACCAGTGCTTCTCTGCTTTCGATGGAAGCCATAAGGGCTCAATATGTGGTTCTTTGGATGGATGGATGGATGGATGGATGGATGGATGGATGGATGGATGGTTGAATGAATGAATAAAAAAAAACTTTTTCACATGCAATATATCATTTCATCTTCAGGACAACCTAGTGAGATATAGAAGCCATGTATTCCTCCCCTCTTTAACAGGTGTGGAAACTGAGGTGCAAAGGCACCTAATGGCACACTAAGGTTACAAGGAAAATGAGTAACACTGATTAGAAGTCCCCATGATCTTTCCACCATGGAAGGAAATATGAGAGACAAGGTAAGTGACCAATCCACAGTCACATCTTTATTGTGCACATTTTAGTTGAATAATTTAATTAATAAGTAATTGGCCTGCTCCCTCATCCTGGTGACCTCCTTGCCCTCCTCCTCTGCTTCTTTCCCACAGCCCAGTAGAAACACTGTGCCTTTCATGGCACCTTCCCGAGACACATCAATGGAAGTTAACCTCTCCCCCTGCCCTGAGCACCTCCCTAATGCTGCTCATGCTTTTCTCTCCTGCCTCATCTCAACTGGACTGCCAGCTCATTCTTGGGTCCTCTTTGCAGTATTTGTTACCCCAGCTTTGCCTGTATGACCTTTCCTATAGCCCCTGAGAAGAGTCGAGTAGGAGGAGGCATTTGCATCAATTATTTTGGAGTGAAAGCAAGACCTCCCCAAGTAAAGGAAATCTGGATTCAGTGATGTGGGAGAATGATGGAAGAGTAGTCGCCTTGGGGCTTACTATTTCCAGACACTGTTGTTGGAAATAGTTCCTTGGCCCTCTCCATCCTTCCCACAATCCTTCAGGCACAGGGTAACTATACAGCAAGGAAATTGATTTTTTTTCCCATTCATTTAAATGAAAAGACTTTCCCTGAAAGTACTTTCTTATTCCAATGACATCCCCATTGTTCAAAATGTATTGATATCTCTTCCGGCATTTCTTTCACTGCTGCTGAATATTCTTCTGGATCATTCTCAAGGGTGGCAACTTTTCAACCCTGAGGGTGAGTTTGACCATGGCTATTTGGCCAGATGTTAATAACAATGCAATGCACAGAGCACTTTACAGATTCAGAGAACTATGACGTCCTTGATGTTGATAGATTCAGAATGAAGATTTATAACTCAGGAAGGTGAGAAGTGTTGTTTGGGTAGAAATGTTGACATAACAAAGGAAAGAGACAGGTTTTCTTGGGTGGTTCCAGGATGCCCCAAAGTAAGGCCCAGCGCCGAATTCTGGACCAGCTTTAAGTGACAGCAGCCTCACTGTCAGCATCTGCATCCACCAGGAGTGCGCGAGGCAGGCGGGTGGGGACTGCGGCCTCCAGAAGTACAAGGGGCAGCCCGTCTCACTTGTTCCCATTTGGGAATGGGACCTTGAGTTGCCAGTGCTTTCAAGTTTTCAAGAAAATCTCTCCATTTTATTTTTATTTGAGATCTCCTGATTTGTCAATATTGACAACAAACACAGCTTAAAGAAACAAAATCACAGAGCCAGTCAGAGAAAAGATGTGTCCACCAACGGGGCATGTCTGGCTACCAGTTTGCAATGTGATATTGAAGCTCCTTATAGGTTGGAAATGGGAAAATAAGTGGAGGTTGCTTGTGTCTCCCTTGTGAAGTGAGGAGTAGGAAAAATAAAACCTAGGTGCCTTTGTCTGTGAGGCACCATGGTGAGGACAGGGCCTGGTCACAGGTGACAGGTGGCAGGCGTTCTCCATGTGACGTGGCCCAGCTCTTCCTTTTGTGTTAGGGTGACCACCCTGCCTCACACTCCCATTCCACTGAAGGCCATCCTGTCAGCTGATGACCTTTGTCATCCCCAGTGCCTTCAGGTATGCAAATGAGGAGCTTTTCCTTCCAAACTGGACAGATGACATGGACTTCACAAATACATGTGGCAAAGTCTCAGTGATAGAGAAAGGTGAGGCTCTGGAAATATTTTGAAAAAAAGAATGTGTAAGTATGAGAAGGGTCATCAGATAACATCAGCTTTTATAGATGGGGCTGTTCAGAAGGGAGCCTATAAACACTCTTCACAGAGACTCAAAAGGAGTATTGATTTTTTAGGAGCAGAGAGGGTCAAAATGACATCCCTTGCACACGGCAGCCCCCACTCCTCCACTCGGGACCTTTCTAACAAAGAGCAAAGTCAGGAAGAGGCAGGCAGATGGGGCTGGAAAGAGAAACAAAGAGGAAGGCGTAGTCCGGTCCCCAAAAGCCTTCCCCCCCCCTCCCCCCCGCTGCAGGGCCGAGCAGGGCGAATCTCTTCTGGAAAACCAGAGCCTGGGTTTGTGTTGAGGCTACTGTGGTTGACAGCCGCCTCTGGGGACCCCGCTTTGTGTCTGCAGAAAAGCAGTGGAAAAGGCAGGGCAGGCGGTGGCCCGGTGACCCTGGCAGTCAAAGACTTCTTGGGTCGATTTACCTGCTTCTGTAAGTGCACCGTGTACCCAGAAAGCACCGGACGCCATGCTCAGCAGGACCGAGATGACATTGCATGGCTCTCATGACCGGAGGGCCCAGGCTTGCTGGTGCTTTGTGGTCTGCAACGACAGGCACATGGAAGGGGGAAAGGTCACCCTTGTGTTATTGCGAAAGATGAGCAGTATTGATGTCCACTACCTGGGCCTGGAGAGGTCCTGGCCTGAAGTGGGGCAGGAGGCTTCCTTGGGAAGGAGACAGGATTTATAAATCAGAAGGAGACCATTTTCCTGGTGGCTGCAGCCAGGAAGATGTCAGAATGAGGAGTTAAACAAAGAAAACTCCGAGGTCATCAGCGGAGCAGACAAGAGGGCCATGGCACCTTAACTTTGCTGCTCGCTAGGAGGGAGGAGACCCCATCCTTTAGCTCATCCTCCCTTCCAGGTCTGACCTGTTGGCAAAGAAACCCAGTTTGCCTTAAAAGGATCCAAGTATTAGCCCAAACACAGGGCTTTGAGAAGGTTGGCTTGGAGACATGGAAGAGGGAGCATGCTGCAGTGGGTGGAGAGGAGGCAGGTTTAGGGAGGCCAAGGGCCCATGTTGCCTGCATTGCAGTGGAAACTGTGCCTGACGGATTCAGGCCCCACTGATCCATCACACAGCCCTGAGGAGGTAGAGATGAAACTGCTCCACCACAGGGAAACTGGGGGACAGGGGAGTAAAGGTTCCCCACCGTTCCACACAGACTACGGAGCAGGCTGGGCCCTCTAGGAGGTCAGAGCCAATGTAAGATGAACTGAGCTGTAAAGTTAAACACCAGCTAAACAGAGTGAGGTCCACAGACCACTCATTCATGCTGCCGACTGACCAGTGAAGTCAACTAAGAAGGTGACACTGCCAAGTAAAGGGAGCCGTGGGGTTAGGGTCTCAGGAGCTAGAAAAGAACCAAGGGGAGGAAGCCACCGAGGAGAGCAGAGGGGCGGCTGTGGTGCCAAGGAGCCTTAGCCCAGCAGAGGCTTCCTTTGAGAGGCCACACCTTGACCCCTTGGGAGAGCCTTGGTGGTTCTTCCAAAGGTTCAGTCTGCATGCAGGTTGGGCATCTGGACAAGGGCTAGTGGCTGCAGTGTCCGGGAGCACAGAAAACCCAGGCCACAAAGAAGGAGGTGAAAAAATGTGCTGGGGTCACAGACTGTGCAAAGAACGGGCAGGCCAAGGAAGAAAGCTCTGGAAGAGAGAAGAGTTGAGCTCCACTCAGTGGCTGTAGGGAAATGTCTGACGTGAAGACCACCTTTCTGTAAAGGAACTTCCAAGGGATTTCACGTATGTGCTAAGAGGCAGACTGGCACCCAGGGAGGGTGTCCAGGGCAGGATCTGACCAAAGGGCTGCCATCCTTCCCAGCTCCAGGACAGAACACCAGGGAGCCTCTGCCGCTGACAGCTGTGGGCAGGAGGCCTGTTTGGGGAGCGGGAGCAGTGGGGGTGGGGGTGTCTCCTTCCCCATGCTAGAATTGTGTGAGCGTGAAGAGTTCCCTTCATCTGAACATGAATGAAAACTGAGGCATGGCCATGATAAAAACCGGTTCAGGTGAAAGGTGGGACTTTTTCTCAGTGAGGTAAGAAGCTAATTCTACTCATTCATGTTTCTGAACTTTGCACAATATCTGCCAGTCAAATCTCCTTGCTAAGACCCTGTCTCTTTCTCTGTGTCCGCTGTCCCTATCCCTCCCCTAATAATCCCTACGGCTCAAGCCTGAACTTGAGCTAAAATATTTATAAAGAGAAACTATAAGCAAAGCTTATTATTTACCAGTCAGGTGATGTGTACATAAGCAACCAGCACTAGTTCTTCATTAACCAAGTCCTTATTTGGTCACTAGTCCCTGCTGCTGATCATGGAAGGAGTGAGGGCCTCCGTCCGTGGACTTGCTCCAGGTTGCTTGGATCTTACACTGGCGCCCACACTCAGTCAGTGTTTCCTGAATAACCTGACCCTTGGGGAAGCTCAGGGCAATAAATAATTACCTGTCACAAGAGCACGGCAGACCGACCCTAAGAAGCGATTCAGCAGTGGCCGTGCTGGCTCATGGGGATTAGCCTAATCTTTCCCACGGGCAGTTCTCTCTCCTCTCTCTCCTCTCTCCCTGGCTCACTCTCCTGAGCAAACATTGACCACAGGAAGGCAGGAAACTTGTTTGGAAATTGAACATAGCAAAGGTACGTGTATCCTGCAAAGGGTGCCCTCTGCGATCTTGAAACCTCACTCTGGGTTCATCCAGGCAACGATGGAGTGAGGTCCTACAAGAGAAGAGGACGTCCCGCTGTCACATAGCTGGGGCCAGGGGCCAGGTGGGCTGCTCGGCTCTTCAGGGCCATTTTCATGGCAACACCTTTACCTGCAGGATGGAAGCTGGCAACGGAGTGTGCTGACCCCTTGGTAGGTCTCAGAACTAAAACCAGCACCTCACACGGCTCAGCAGGGAGCAGCTCAGGAGTGGAGGGGAAGAGCCGCACTGCATCTCAGGACAGCGCCTGCTTTAGAGGTGCATAGGTGCACGGCCCCCTTGAATGACCCAAGGATCCATTTTGCAAATGAAGAAACTAAGTTTCAAAGAAGTTAAAAGACTTGCCCAAGGTCGGCCGGCAAATTATCTGACTGAAATAAAGCACGCCCGGGCCGATGCTGTCTGACACAGTTGCCCCACTTCCCGTCAGTTCACTTAATGGCATGTTGCCACCTTTAGGAAAGATGAATTGTTTTTTTTTAATGGCTCCCCAGTGATTCTAGTTTTCACAGGACCTGGCATATTCCCACCTCTGTGAGACTTGTGGACAAGGTTATACACTGCAGCATTTTTAATAATTGGAAACAACCTAACTCCAAACCATTAGGGGACTTTTCACATAAATTATGGTATGTCCATGTGGTGGAATATTATGCAGTTATTAAAAGAATGAGGCAGATATACTAATGTGAAATGAACTACAAGATATGATGTTAAATGAAAAATCAAGGTATATAACAGAGTGTGTGTGTGTGTGTGTGTGTGTGTGTGTGTGTGTGTGTGTGTGCTTGCTTGTATAAATACTTTGAGATGATGTCTAGGAAATTGGAAACAGTGGTTGCCTTCTGGGTGCTGATGTCTGGCACATAGTAGGTGCTCAACAAGTATATGATATTGGAGGGATAACATCCTCCCTGGCCCCTGATCGCTTCCCACCAAGCATGAAATAGAAGTTCATGTATCCAATTATCCGTATTCCCTGAAGTTGATCCAGGGCCCATGCCAAAGCTTCCTGGCTCTATAGAGCGGATGCCCATCTGTGGCAAACGTCTCCACATCCTGGCACAGGTGGCGGGTCCCAGGGAGCCCAGGAAGTCTGGGCTGGGTGGCAGAGCACTTACTTCACTCTGTCAGGAGGAGAAACTCACCAGCTACTTAGCGTCCCTCAGAAATACTTAAAAATGTTTTCTAGGCAAGTCTGCCAGGAAGTAATATTCTCTTCAGTGAAAAATAAATGCAAAAGTGACCTAGGCAAAAACTCTCGTGAAAATCACAGAAGAAAGTCAAATAAAAAATGCCTCCTTTTCTTTGTTAATGTTTAAATTTTTATCAAAGAAATATGGTCCCTCATGCTGGCAAGATTGCTCCCTTCGGGCCACACCTGGGCTGACCATCTTCCCAGGACAACCGCTGGCAAAGCTGGTCTGCTTGGACTCCAGGTCTGGCATCTCTTCTCCAAAATGACAGCGAGGTAAGAACTGAGTAAACTAAACACACCAGGGGTGGGTCCAAAGCCGTGACTCAGTGGGACATATTTCCTAAGCGTTGAATCTTTTATTAGGAGAAAGCTCACAATAAAGACTTCAAGCCAACATCATCATAATTAGTACTCACAGGGCAGGTAACAGTTTCAGACACCATTCTAAGATTTTACCAGGACAGACTGTTCAACCTTTCTAACAGCCAAGGAGTTCAGTATTAAGATTGTCCTCACTGTACAGCTGAGAAACAGGTTAGTTACCTTCCCCAGGTCCACAGTTAATAAGCGGTGGGCCCAGAATTTGAACCCAGAGAGCCTGGCTCTACCATGGTGCTCCCGGAGGTCAGAGGGAGGATTAAGGTGCCAAGACAGCCAGTCATGAAGAGAAGGTTTAAACTCCTGACAGCATAGCAATGGGGCTGACGTGGACCCCCTCCTGCTCCAAATACACAGGAGTCCTGAATAAAATAGAATGGAAAATGGTTTTAAATTGATAGCCAAGTTGAAAAGAAGGGAAACTCACCAGAAGCCAGAGACATAAAAAGGCTGTAAAATGGAGGCAACAAGCCCTGGAGAGCCAGGCGGATAGGGGTCCTGCACAGCGGTGCCGGTGACACCCACGGTGTGGGGCCCAGACCCGAGACCCTGCCTCTAAGCAGGGCTTGGGAAGAGAAGCATCCTCGAGAAGGGAAGACTGGAGAAATCTCTCCTGATGGCTCAGGGACGCGGCAAAGGTTGGCATCCCCAGCCTGGGGCACCAGCAGAAGCATTGTCTCCCCTGAGAAACTGGGGTTCCAAGACTGAGGGCAATTCTGAGTGTAAATTCCCCACGTGCCAGAGTCTGAGCTACGGAATTCTTGGGAAGACAGTCACAAGTGGCAAAGCAAATGCCCTCTCTATATACTCCCATACCCAGGGCATTTAATCTGTTTCTTATTGTTGTTTTAAATAAATTAATATGCATTTTATTTTTTCTTAGTTTTAACTTCTAATGTGTTAAATATGTTAGATATACCCAACATAAACAAAAGCTCTTTGGAGACCTCAAACATCTTTAAGACTGTAGAAGGGTTCTGAGACCAAAAGTTTGAGAATCGCTGCTCTGATGTGTGCCAGGCTCTGTGATGAGCTCTAGGAAACAAAGACAAAGGAAGCTGTACCTGAGTGAGGCAGCCATCTGAGAGGGCCACCCCGCAACAGCTCTCTCCCCTGCATGGCTTGCGGTGACTTTGTACCAGGGGGTGGGGGTAACATGAATGAGGGTGCCCTGTCTTAAGAGCCCAATAATTAGGAGATCAAGTCATTTAGTGTCCAGATGGGATAATTTATTGAATGAACATGCAATTCAACATGCTGTCAAAATCATTGTGAAGTCATGACTGGTATCTCAGTGGTTAGCGCCTCAGCCTGCACACCAAAGGGTTGCAAGTTCTATTCCTGATCAAGGGCATGTACCTAGGTTGTGGGTTCCTTCCCAGCCCCGGTTGGGTGAGTATAGGAGGCAACCAATCTCTCTCTCTCTCTCCCCCTTCCACTCTCTCTAAAAATCAGTGGGGAAAAAATCAGACTGTGATAGTCACGGGCAAGCCAGGACAGATGGTCACACTATAAAGAATTTGTGCCCTTGAAAATAACTGGAGGGACAGTTGGAAAGTCTCCGTGGGAGAGGGTCCCCAGGGATAGACAGCTGGGATGCAGCCCAGAGAGGGAGTTCCCAGCAGAAGGGAGTCAGCATCCCCTCAGCTGGGCCTGTCATCCAGGAAAGGGCTGACCTAAGTCCTGGTGTCACAGGGCTCCAGCCACCTAATTGTCTTTTACTAAAAATTAAAATGAGAACAAGCAAAAACCCCTTGGGTTGTGGAAGGATGATGGGTAAAGCGGGTTGATGCTAGAAGACTTTTTGTAGGTACCAGGACCCTGTTCATGTGGACTCGACCCCTATCACCCTCCAAGAGGCAGAGTAGGCCCAGCCCATGTCATCTTCTTCATTACTTTGCAACCGCCTGAGTTAACTTCTAAGATCCCCGGATGAATGGAGGTGTAGATGTGTCACATGTTCTATTGTCCTGAAGTGAGCAGGAGCACCTGGCTGTGGGAAGGAGAAGCAAGAACCAGTTACAGACTTGTCCTTAAGAGGGGCCAGCTTTTGACAAAGTGTACAGCAACGTCGCATCCCACAAGCTGTGAGTCATCTGCCTCAGCTTCGGCATCATCTGAGCAGGCATGGAAATGAGCTTGCAGCCCAGCGCTTGCAGCTGACCCAGTGCAATTACCCTGTTCCCAGAGGTGCCGGCCTCGGTGGGGCTCTGGATGGTTAGAATCCCATCCTGAGGCCTGGCCAGCTCTGAACTGCCAGAGACCTGGGTCCAGGCCCAGTTCAGTCACTGGTTAGCTATGGATCTTGCCTTTTCATTTCTATTTTTCACATCAAGTAATTGGAGGTACTAACATCTTCTCAGGGAGTGGATGATGACAGGTGGGTTTGTCAAGGCGCTTGGAAACTCTCAACAGTGTAAGGCTGCACCGTGTGTGTTAGATGCAAAATAAACCCTACAGAAGAGACCTCCTAAAAGCCAGCAGGAGGTTTTGCATTAGTGAAATAATGATTTGGTCACCATTTAGCAAATGACCTCCTTTCTTTTAATGGCTACATGGGATTTTAAAAAAGGGGAGAAAAAGCAGGATGAGAGGGAGGAAGGGAAAGCAGGAGGAAGAGAGAGTGAAGATAAAATTAGACAGATAAGATTGGTTCCCTCAACTCGGAATTCAATCCTGTCATCTCCTTGACAACTGGCCCTGCCGAGGGACAGAGGGCAGAGGGCAAGTCCCAGGGGTTCACCTTCCTCAGCAGAAATCCGGCCTGGGGCTGCCTGGGCGGTGAACTGGAAAACCTGAAGTGGGAAGCTCCTAGCCGGCCTGCACAGCCGTCTCCCCTGGGTCTGACCCTGGGAGGGGCAGCAAGCACACAGGGTTGCGGGGCCTCGGATGTGAGGGAGCACCTCGGGAGAGACCTGGCTAAGATCACCAGGAAGCTCTGTCCTGGACTCGGATCTAGAGAACCTTCCTGAGCCTGTCTTCTGAGAGGCAGTGGAGTCTGTGCCCTCCCCCTCCTCCCCAACAGAGAAGCAAGGCCCAGCCTCTGCAGCGCCTTATGACCAGCGGCAGCTTTTGTGATCGCCCCACACTGGGCCTGGTCTCCGGGGACGGGGCTGGGTGGCACCGGCAGGTCCAGCTCGGGCCTGGCAGCTGTAGGTTCTAAGGTCTCGCGTGGTTCTGATGCCGCAGGTCTAGGGAGCAGTGTCAGGAAGCACACTGGAGGGCGATCATTGCTCCTCTTCCTGCTGCATCCAATTTGTATTTTTTCTAAGTGAATTATTTGGGGTATGTTACAGAGCAGACTTCAAAGTCTGCATGGCCCTAGCCGGTTTGGCTCAGTGGGTAGAGTATTGGCCTGCGGACTGAAGGGTCCCAGGTTCGATTCTGGTCAAGGGCACATGCCCGGGTTGCAGGCTTGATCCCTGGTAAGGGGTGTGCAGGAGGCAGCCAATCAATGATTCTCTCTCATTATTGATGTTTCTATCTCTTTCACTCTCCCTTCCTCTCTGAAATCAATAAAAATATATTTTTAAAAAATTCTGCATGAACTTCTATTAAAAAAGATTCCAAGAAATCCCACACTTGCAATGCTGTATGGCTGGATCCACACACCCAGCACCATACACTTGCTGGGTCCCCCAGCATCAGGTGCCTTGTGGGGAGATGTGAAAACGGCAGGTCTGATGTGTTTCCTTTCCCAGGAATACTTGCCTTTTAAGAGGACCTCAGGGCGCAGAGCAGGTACACCTCTCCGAAAAGAAATCAGACATAAGTAAATGAAATGATGGGACTGTGGATATTACAGATCAGGCAATGCTTGGAAATAGCAGGGATCCGGGCCCCTCCACTCATGCCAGGCAGACACATAATGAAACAGCAGCTACCATCTGCTGGGCACCTGCCAGGTGGTACGGCACCTCTGCAGGTGGGAATGGCCACCCCACCTTATCAATGATGAAACTGACCCTCAGAGCCATGATGCCATGAGCCACCCCCCCAGCAGCTAGGATTTGCATCCAGGGGGCCAGGTCTGTTCTCCAACAACCAAGATGGGGCCCCACTAGGAAGTGAGACCTGGCTGGAGGCAGAAGACTCATCCTGAAAAGGCAGTGACAAGACAAAGTGGCCTTTGTCCCCAAGAACCCTCAGGTGAGAAATGGCCCTTCTGAGCCAGGAACTCCGGGGCAAATCAGGAGGTGGCATCGGAAGCTGCCCAGAAGCCGGTCCCCAGCTGGGGCGGGGTCCAGACTGGCATCCTGGAGTGAATTCTCATTAACCTGCTTACTGTCATCGCAATGGCCACTCCTATTTGTTAAGGTCCCTAGATGCATCATGATTAGGTTTCCGGCCAGTCATAACATTATACCTGGATCAGATTTGGGTTAATTGCCTGTAGCCGGGTTAACGTCCCTCCTCTGTGACAGGCCCCACACCCTCTGAAGGCAGAACCCCTCTTTCTGACAGGCTTGGCTGTGGGAGTTGTGAGGTCAATGGGATGTTGTCAGACACCTGTTTCAGGGCACCAGAGGCAACAAAGGACAGTAATCCAGAGAGGAGCCGAGCAATTGCATCTCGCGAATAAAACTGCCTGGACGACTAACCTTTTGGGAAAATAACTGGCAGGGAAACAAAGAGGGTGAGGTCCTGGCACCAGCCCCCGAGTGGAAGCCCCGGAGCTCGGTTGGACTGACACCGGGCTGATGTGCTGTCCCCCCACCTCTGCCAGGAGCCACTTACAAACCTCTCAAACCTCTCTCGAGTCTCATTACTATGCAGACCCATTTTTCATTCATCGGGAATCCACTGTAGCATTTTAATGTGGAAAGCCTGCTAGTCCATTTCTCTCCCCTGAAGAAAAATGGCTTAATTTCTCCAGCTGATAGATTTTCTTCTGATCCTTCAGACAGTAGAAAAAGACCCTGGAAAATCAGCTGTTGGGCTGTCCACAGGCATTTTATGACGGTCATAAAGGGTTGTGGCGGGTGACACACCTGCATCCTGATCGGTGGCCTACACACGGCTGCTACCAACTTTTGCAAAAAATTATGGTAGATAGAAAAATGATAGATAGGTAGATAGATAGATAGAAAAGTGGATGGATGGATAAACCATAACTGAAGCTGTGGTTTCCCTGCCGTATTTGAAGAGTATAATCCCTCTGCATATTTTCCCCTGCAGACATGTGAGACCTTCTGATACTAAATAAGCCCAGAATCCCCTACCTACCCACTTAGCCCCAAATTGAGACAGATCTCATCAGCAGGGGGAAAAATCTATTTAGGAAGGAAATTAGAGGCAAAATTGGGGTTAATCATTTTAGCTGTGTTTTCTATTGTTCAGCCCACAGGACTTAGATGGATGCAATCTGCCCATCCTGTCTGGGGTTCTTCCTCTGAGGCTGAAGGTGGCCTGGCCTGGCTGGTGCAGAAGGGGCCAGGCGCAGAGGGAGGCCAGGCCCACCCCTGGATGAAAGGCCTGGAATTTCATCAGAAGGGCGTGGCTGTTTCAGGCAGAGACCTGGGAGCCAAACCACTTGGGTTCAAATCCCAGATCTGCCATGTGCTAACGTTGTGACTTCAGCAAGTTGCTTAACCTCTCTGTGCCTCAGTTTCCCCACTGACAAAATGGGGATAATAATGGTACATACCTCGTACAGCTGTGAGGATTTTGTGAGTTAATGTGCCTAAGGTGCTTAAAACAGAGGCTGGCTGGCACATTGTCCGGACTATGGGAGGTAAGTCAGATTTCCCCTCTAGACCCCCTCAATAAGCAAGTTCATTACAGGAAGATGAGATTTTAACCCCAACGAGATCATCAAACTTAACTCACTTTTAAGGGTCAAGGCCACAGGTTGCACTTAAAAATCACTGTCTTCCCTTATACTGTTTTTGGATCCTCCCGGGGATCCAAAGCAACACTTGTTCAAAGCCATAGCCCAGTCTGGGCTGGGCTCTGAGTGCAGAGAAAGTGGGTCCTTTGGCCCAGGGCCCTGGGTGAGTCCTCATCCCAAGGGCTTGTACCTCCCAGGCAGAATTCCCTACCTTCAGCTGCTGTGGCCTTGGAGGAACCACTGGTCGGCTAGATGTCCCTCAGAAAGCCCCAAGGCGTTGCCAGCCTTTATCCTGCTACTGCATAATTAAAATGCCTATATCAGGGGTCCTCAAACTACGGCCCGCGGGCCACATGCAAATACAAATATTGTATTTGTTCCCGTTTTGGGTTTTTTCCTTCAAAATAAGATGTGTGCAGTGTGCATAGGAATTTATTCATAGTTTTTTTTAAAACTATAGTCCGGCCCTCCAACGGCCTGAGGGACAGTGAACTGGCGCCCTGTTTAAAAAGTTTGAGGACACCTGGCCTATATTCTTAGGCCTGACTTAGAACTTGCCCGATGCCTACATTAACATGAGCTGCCTCTTGGTTAAATGTCTGAGCCTTAGAGGAGCTGGGGGTACAAAAGTGGAAAACACATATGAATTAACTTCACCCTGAAAAAAACTGTAGCATTGTCTTGAGTGCCCGAGTCTGCATGTCACAGTGACCAGTGAGAAACTCGATTACCAAACTGAAATCACCTGTTGCTGATAAACTCTGATTCCTGCCACGTGCTCCCTGGTCCTCCCACAGTGGGAGCCAGTGCTCTCCCTGCCGGCCGGCGGGGGGGGGGGGGGGAGGGGGGAGGGACATGAAGCTGGGACATTTGTCTTTGGAGAACAGGATGTAAAACTAGAGCATGTCAACATGATGGAGTACTATGTTGCCATAAAAAATGATAAGCATGTGGAATGTGTCAATATATGGAAATGAGTATGTGAAATAATGTTAAATGGAAACAAGCAGAACACTCAGTAGTTTGCGCACACTGATTACAATGCCATCAATATTCACATCTGCACACTCGTAAGCAAGGACCAGAAATAAAGTTAGTGTGGTGAAAGCAGAGGACTACTTATTCTTCTTTACTCCCATAGAATCTTACATACTTTCCTCTTTTTTTTAAAAAAAATGAAAAGAACAGGAAGTTTGGACTTAGACCAACAAGAGAAACACTTAGCTGCTGGTACAATGTCTTGGACAGGAAGCAACATTTGCAGTGGTTGAAAATATGCCTCAAAGGGAGCTGTGAGTCTGGAACACACAGGCTGTGAGCTAAGCAGCCCTGCCCTGCCAGGCAGTCTACAGCCCGGGCTGAGAGGGAACTCGAACACCGTTCTTCCAGACGGACAGAGCACCATGTCCGGCAACGGAGAGTAGAGAGGAGGCTTCAGTGGATGCTCTTTACTAAGTTCACACCTTGCTTTAAAGGAGGGTGATCACATTACCCTGTGTGCCTCCATTGTGCCCATTGTCCTGGTAATTATTAATAACTAGAGGCCCAGTGCAGTAAATTCGTGCACAGTTAGGGTCCCTAGGCCTGGCTGGTGATCAAGGCTGATTCGGGCCTTCCAGCTGGTGGCTGGGGCCTTCCTTCATTCCCCTGGTGGTCAACACTAGTCATAGCGATTGATTGAACTCCTGGTCTCCTGATCGAACTCCCAAGGGGACACTTTGCATATTAGCCATAGATAGATAGATAGATAATTGCAGATATTAATAACATCCCTTTTGCCCTGGTCAGTGTGGGTCAGTGGTTAGAATGTTGGCTCTGCACCAAAGGGTCTCAGGTTTGATTCCTGGTAGAGGTCACGTACCAGGTAGAGGTGGGTTGTGGGTTTGCTCCCTGCCCCCTGTCAGGGCTCAGGTGGGAGACAACCAGTAGATGTGTCTCTCTCCCTCCCTTCCCTCCCTTCGGCCCTCTCTGAAAAGCAGTGGAGGAAATATCCTCAGGTGAGGATTAACAACAACAAAAAGTAAATAAATAAACATTTTTAAAATAACATCCCTTTTAACATCAAAAGTGTCCCTGTCAAGACAATAAAGTATAAGGTCAGCCTACTTAAAGGGGCCACACTGGCCCCAACATGTTGCCTAGCAATGTAGGACCTGTCTCTGAAAACACCCAAAACACTTGTATACAGCTACGCTATTTCTCTACACCGTGACCCGGGAATCAGCCGGCGCTCTGTCCTCCCTTTACCAGGACACCCAGCCACAGGTGCGCATTGGGAGTCCTGGCTGTGCCGAGCTGGAGCCGCTGGCACCAGCCCATGAGATGAAGCTGGCACCATCCCAACTCCACGTTCAGTGGCATCAGGTTAGTAGCTTGAAATCTGCACTGATGGGAGTCTTACTCCATGGAAATCAGGACACGCTACTACCTGGGCTTTTCTCTTTTCCCAGGGAGCCGGCTGTAAAATATTTAGCAGCATGCCTCAGATTGCTTAAGCCAGCATGGAAACCGACTCCTGGGGCTATCTGACCTCACAGGTTTTATCTTAGCCCCAGCCACAGTGCGCAGCTGCGTTTCACACAAGGCGCTGGAGAGTAACCAGAAAACTGGAATGTAGTGGCCCAGCCTTGCAGAAGGAAGAAATGGGCAAGCAGCCCTTTTTATTTTCCACCCACATTAGAAACCAAATGAGAACACAAACACAAGTCAATTCACTTGTCCTGGAATATTTCAGCTGGACTCACACCAACGCATCCACTACCTGGCCAGGTTGCTTGCAGCTTATTAAGGCAGTGACGAGTGTGCTACTGGCCCAGTATTGAGTCTTCTCTCCATGGCAGCTTTTGACTCATGACTCTGTCTTCGTCAGACAAGTCTCTGAAAACCCCTGCCCCATTGACATGGTAACACAGTGTCAGCACACGCAGTGGCTTATTCTTTGGCATCAACAATGTCTTGTTAATTTTTCCCTCCCCACACCCCCCTCCTCCTGCAGCTTCTGAGTATAGCCCTTTGAGAAAGTCACATTTCATGGTCACGGACAATTCATTACTTCCTGTCACACGCTATTTATTATCAGCTCCTTTTTGTAACCTGGCCAAACAGATGAACTTTTCCAAAGTTTTAAGAAGTTTTTAAAGTAACTTACTGGCACCTGGACCTTGGTTAGTAAGTCAACTAAATCCAAAAGGGTTAATGGAGGAATTGCAGGTGAAGGAAATTCGGGACTGATCAGGGAGCCCAAGAGCCTGAAGAAAAAAGAGTGGGAGGGACAATCACCAGCCCTGATTTCACAATAGCCGTGCTGGGCTGCGCGGGCTCTGAGGATGAAAGGCGCCCTATGCCTGCATCGATCAAACATCTCCTGGGTACAAAGTACTCTGCTAAGTGACGCAGGATAATTCAGAAAAATTAGGACGTGTGTTCTTTGCCTTTATAAACTAGTGGAAGAGACAGGATGGAGGCTGAGGAAATAATGAGGTGCTAGTAAAAGGGAGAAAGGAGACAAACAAAAATGGCAATCCTTGACTTACTGTAGTGACAGAGGGAGGCTGGATCCGTGCTGTGGCTGGACTGGATCAATCAGGATTGTCTCAGGAAGATGGTGTTGAGCAGGGCCCTTAAATGAGTGCCACTAGCAGCTATGGGGAGTGATAGCTTCCTGGTCTGAAAATGAACCAAAAAATTATGAAATCCTGGAAACGAGGAAAGACCTTAGCATGTTTTTCTTCATTTCAACTCTGGTTATTCCAGAGTACCATCTGACAACTTTGAAATATGTTTCTCAATGACAATATTGAGAACCCCAAGTTTCCTCAAAGTTTGCATGTGTCTGAGACCTATATGGAAGAATTAGAATAGGTATAACCTGTGAAGTGACAGTGAGTTGTTTACTTTCCAGTGTCTCCACCAGCCTGTGAGGTCTCCAAGGGTGGGCACCATGCCAGGCTCTGTGAATACTACACTCTCGGTGCCTAGCACAGCGAGGGCACAGAACCGCCTCAGCCCTTGCTGAGGGTCTGGATGAATGGCCATACTCTGCAATCACTGGGATCACCAATTTGTTCATTATTTTTACCATGCAAATCCTTACATCTATCTCAGATAAACTCATTCCTCCCAAAAGACATTTATCTACTTATGTCACCATCTTACCATCAACTGGAGTAAATACTCTTTCTAGGTTTCTTTAAGTTCTAAGAAGGTGAAGTTTTATAGTGATTTAAAGATCAGATTATGTTGAGAAAAAAGAAATCTTTGAAACAGTAACTTTTCTTTAAAAAAATATTTTTATTGATGTCAGAAGGGAAGGGAGAGGGAGAAAGAGATAGAAATATCAATGATGAGAGAGAATCATTGATTGGTTGCCTCCTGCCTTCTGCATGTCCCTCACTGGGGAACAAGCTCGCAACCAAAGCATGTGCCCTGCCTGGGAATCGAACCGTGACCTCCTGGTTCATAGGTCGATGCTCAGCCACTGAGCCACGCTGACCAGGCTGAAACAGTAACATTTCTTATTGGTGGTTTTGTAATAAGAGTTGGGTCCAATATAACCTTATGATGCTGAGCTATTCCAGTCTTTGATAAGGGGCAGAGGGGGAATGGAGAACAATGGTTTCAGCTATAGGCAATGACATTGATTTTTATGTTACACTTGGACTTGTGTATGCCCAAGGTAGTCAACTTTAGATTATACAATCATTTCAGGAAAATCCTGTATGTTTTGTATGAGATTGTGTTTCTATAAGCAGATAGTCACCATCAGTGACCTGGGGTAATATTCTCCAGACATGTGTCCCTTTCCTTTGTAACATTTGGACTGAAATCATCCTTTCTGTAGATCTCTGTGCTGTAGATGAAGCCCTCACATGAATTCCTTTTTTAAATGTATTTTCTTATTTCAGAGAAGAAGGGAGAGATAGAGAAAAAACATCAATGATGAGAGGGAGTCATTGATTGGCTGCCTCCTGCGTGCCCCCTATAGAGGCTTGAGCCCGCAACCCGGGCATGTACCCTTGGCCGGAATCGAACCTGGGACCCTTCAGTCTGCAGGCCGACGCTCTATCCACTGAGCCAAACTGACTAGGGCACAGGAATTCCTTGAATGTCTGCTGTGTTTCAGAGCAGCAGTGAAACCATAAACCACTGCCTGATCTTCTCAAGACAGACCACCTGTCCCTGTATCCCAAACGTGACAAAATGTGGTGCTGGATTCTGACCTACCACTCACAGGCAGTGTGACAACTCTTAAAAGAATGAGATGAACTCTCTGTATAGGTTCCCATCTTACCTAAACGCTTTTATGAACATCAATAATGTAAACTCAGGTGGAGATGTCTACAATTCAGCTTCATTTTTTCATTAATTCTGATAAATAATTGACCAATTTCTTGACTCATGGTTCATTAATCTCTATTGTCAGCTCTGATTATATTTCTCTTTAGATATTTTCTGAATTTCTCACTAGGGTGTGTGTGTGTGTGTGTGTGTGTGTGTGTGTGTGTGTGTGTGTGTTGTGGGGTGCGTGTGGTATTTAAGAATCCCCTTTACTCCTCCATGTATCTGGATTAGCTTGAGAGTTTAAGGTTGGCACTTCAGTGGTGCTCATCCCAAATAGTTGTAAAGAGAGAGCTGATTTATGGATGATGACAACGCATTAAGGAGTAGAAAGTAAAATCATAGTGCATTTCAGCTTTAATTAATTAGATGAACAGCCATGAGTTGGAATTCTGAGTCTCTTTGGGATGACGGTGTTTTTTTCTTTTTCTCCCCAAAAGTTTATCCCAATTTATTGTCTCTATGAAATGTAAAAGCCAAAATTTCAATTGACCGCTTTAATTTCTATTCCAGCAAAGGATTCCACTAATCATATTCTATTCAAATTCCTAACAGGGCATGTAAAAAACTTCCTGGCTTGAACAAAATTCTCCACAAAGTCATAGATCTAGTGGGAACTTCAGCAATCAAATATTTCAATGTCCTCACTTCACGGATAGAAAAACTAGAGTTTATAGAGGTCAGTTGATCTGACCAAGGTCACTCAGCACGTTAGTAGCAGAGCCAGGGAAAGACACATCTCATGCTCTGTCCATCACACCACAGTCCCTATATATAAACCACCTGGCTGCTACCATCTCCTATTTATTATACTTTCTCATATTGATCCTCCCACTTCCCATGATTCAGCTATTTCCTGACTACCTATTTTATATTTTTGCCATCTATCCCACCATGAAACCTTCAATTTTCTCCTGTTTTCTTACTAATTGCCTTAATGAATTGTTGTATAAGGTTGATTATTTCACTTTTGCTTATATCCATGGTTTCTGGTCTCTGCTTTGACCCTGACAATTGAATCCTGTGCATATCACTTAGCAAAGGCCCTCAGTGTGGGTAGATATTCATTTGCTTCTTCCTTCACCCTAGATTCCTCACTGTCTTCGAATTTCCAGCCCACTGCCAAGTCCAGCCCCTTAACTTAGAGATATTTTCGGTTCTCCTAATCTTGGCCATTTTATAGATTCACTGTCGCTGTCCGTGGTGCTGATATTTGCAACAGGAGCGACTGAACAGCCTGAGAGGGAAATGCAGTCATGGATTCTCCATAACACATCTGATTATTTTGGTGGACTATTTAGCCAAAAAAAAAAATCAGTAAAATAATAATTATAAAGTATAAATCTTTATATATACTCAACCAGACATGTAAAAAATGGTTCCCCCTTTTAATGACTCCTCAGGAAAGGGCTGTCAGGTCAAGTGGGTGGTAGTTAGTGATATGCTGGTAAATATTTAACAAATTTTAAACATTTTCCTTAGGGGAAAACATGATTTATAGTGTTTTATAATTTCTTTGATGTAAACAGTGTTGTCATATGGCTGGGTTCAAATTACCCACAAGATGTCACTGAAAATGAAGGTGGGAGGAGCTATGAATCACCAACTCTGGTGAGCTTGTGCCTGCTGACTCCATGACACCATTGGCCAGTGCATCTCAGATTACTCAAGCCAGGTCTCACCCAAGGTGTGACATACTCAAAGTGGTTAAGAGCAAGAGAGTGTTTCTGAGGTAAAGCCCTTTTTTGAGACCTGAGTTTAAAGCCAAGAGGATATCATACATCTAGAGCACAAGGCAGCCACAACTCCTCAAAAAGACATATGGTAGATGTTATGAGAAGTATTTTATTTAAAAAGCAGGAGTAGATTAGGATTAACCTGGTACTGTAAAAAAAGTTGTAGTTCTGTCCTTGTGGCCTGTGGATGGGTGGAGTATGGATGCATCACATTGACTTAAAGGTGTGTGGCCAAGGCAAGCACCCACAATGTGTCCTGTGACAAAATTTTCTCAGCTCTGGATCTGAAGAGTGATGTCCAAGTTCCAGGAGGTCTGTTGAGATACATTTGCAAGCACAGATAAAATTCTATTTTTATAAATACCAACTTTAGTCTCAGAGGTTTTTTGTTTTTTTTTATTAAAAAGCTATTCTAATATTGTGGCAATGATAATGGTCAAAACTACATTTTGGTTATAAATGACAGAGATCAAGTCCACCAAAAAATGAGGCATTAATTGGGAAAAAATTTGGGTCACTTCACAGACCTACAAAGACCCTAAAATGGCAAGGATTCACCTGAGATTTAGGAACAGTGGGTATCAGGAATATGATGATATCAAGACTGCTGTCTTTGGTGTCTATCAGCTCTTCCCTTTCCCTACAATATCGCTTCTCCACATAACAGAGAACAAGGCATATTTCAAACTTTGAACCTTATAGGCACAGGGGGGGAAATTACTGAACCTTTTATACCTAAATTCAAGAATGTAAAAAAAAAGATTCATTGTCACAGATGAAATAACATCTCTCTCTCTTGGGGCCAACCAACTGTAGTCAAGATGGTAGGATAACATGGAAACCATGTCAGAGGAATGACCCATAGCACTAGGGCACTCCTGATACAACTCCTAACAAATTATTTTCAATGATGAATAAAGGCTCTCATAAACCAAATACTTGTAGCAACTCACTGATTTTTAAGTACTGCTACTGGGTAGTAGCTCAGTTCTTTCCAAACCTGTTTGAGCATCAGATAGGTCCCAAATCCACCCAGAACAATTTGGCCACAAGGTTGAGGCGTGTGTCCATCCTTGATTCATGCTGTCTCACAAGGGACTTTAAAAATGTTCCAATTCTCAAGCCCACCCCATTCCTACTTAATTTAAAATCTTTAAATGTGGGTCCCAAAATGTGTTTTGCAAGCTCCTTAGTGGTTCTGGATCAGCCAGTTGGACACTTGTCCAATGAACTAAACTTGGAAATCTGCACTCAGCTGTGTGTGTGTGTGTGTGTGTGTGTGTGTGCGCGCGCGCGCGCGCGTGCATGCGCATTGGGATCTCAGGGGAAATGAAAGTTAAAACACAGCGAGGTAGGAGAAGGGTTGTAGGTTTGCTCTATATTGCATAGGGCTTTTGGGAAGGTCCGCTGACCAAATATTTTCCAACTGGTGTCAAAAATGTTGCTATTAGTGATTTAATCCCTTGGTGAAAATAACAGAGGAAGTCCCTAAAACTTAATGTTATAAAAGGGAGGTAGCCACACGGGCTTTTGTGAGAGAGAGAACAGTGAAAGTAAAGATAGGGGAGGTAGCACTGAAAACTTGAAAAGTCGGGAAGACAATAAAAAAGAGCCAGAGGACAAAGACCAGCTTCGCCATTTTACAGTTTAGCTTCTGGACCACACACAGATCTTGCCAGTTCCTGCAGAGAATTTCTCTGGCCACTGAACATATCAGGCACAAAGCTAGAAGCCCTTGCTAAGTATAAAACAAGGTGGGGAAAGAGCCAACTCCCCCAGAGCATACTTTACGAATTTTTATTATGTTCCAGGCAGTTCATCCACTTGGTGTGCTTTCTCCATTGAAACAAGGGCTTTCCTTCAGAACAAACCAGGCCTCAGATCCACCCAGAAGGATTTGCCCAGTGGGCCCAGGCGTGTGTCCACCTTGACTCACTATCTCACACTATCATTTTTCTTTGACTTTACAAGTCTGTGTGCCTGGTTTTGTTCTTTCTCTTATCACTGCTCCCAGGCTGTCTTCCCCCCTCATGAATCATTCTCTCTTGCTCCCACTGTCTGACTTCTTAGCGTCGCTATTTCTGCCTTCTCCCTTTGCTCTCTGCAGGAAACCAACGTCTCAGATTTCCCCTCTCACTGAAGCCTGACATCTTTCCAGAGCACCAGGAATTATTCAGACTCGAGTTCCCTTCAGTACATCTGCTTGTCAGCAGCCACCCTGCAGGTACCCAGATCCAAGCAACCCTCAGAAAGTATTCAGAGAGGGCCGGAGAGAGCATGGGGCAGGCAGCAAGAGAGTCCCTTACACAGGCCACATTGTGCCAGGAGCAGATTTGCCTGGGTACAGTGCAGGGGTTATACCCACCCAAAAGCTTTGCCTCTGTCCAGGTAAGTGGGAGTCACCGCTCAGCTTTGCCACTTTGACCCAACGTGCCTTGTCTATCGGCAAAATGTCACATTGCAATTTTAGAAAGAGATGTTCACCGTTGAGTGTCTCAACGTTTAATGCTCCCTAGTGCCAAAGATAGGAGAAGAAATACAGAGAAGGGCTGATGGTTTCCCCAGGAAATACAGCAGGTGAACAAATACCAATCTTGGATCTCACTCAGCCGGCTGTGTGGGGGCGGCTCTGGTCTCTCCTGAGTTACAGGCATGGAGCTGGAAGGAACATGGAATCTGGTCCCTCATCGCATAAGAAGGCTGCCCAACGCTGCCCAGCCAGTTGGTGGCAGAGCCTGGGTTAGAACCTCTGGCTCCCACTTGGGGCCTATACCTTCCAACCACATAATTTTCTCATTTTGAATATCAGGAAGAAAGGGACCCCCTTCCTGGAAGTCGTTAACCAGACCCATAGAGAGCAGAGAGCAGCGGACCCACCCTGGAGGAGGACTTCCTGTGAGACTGGAAGGGGTGAAAACCCAGGACCAAGGAGACCACCTGAGGCGAGGCCCTGAGGGGGTGGGGACGGGGATGAGATCGAGAGCAGGTAGCCCGAGCTCTGGAGGGCTGAGCCTCAGAGCTGGGGGAAGCCAGGAAGGTGTTGCCAGGTGTGGGGCATCCAGCTAGACTCTAGCTCTAGCCGCTAGGATACCTGGGTGGTGCGTGGAGGGGTGGAGGAGGGTGGCTGGAGCAGGAGGTGGGAGATGCGCTGGGTCAGGGTGAGGGGCAGGGCGTGTTGGACCTTCCGCAGGATTGTGGCTGAGGAGGGCATGGGGTCCACAGAAGCCCCCCTTCCCCTCTCACCCCATCTCCTCCCCAGAGGCCTTGGAGCCTCTGCTTAGGACAGGGAAGTAGGAGAGCCCCCTGCCTCGCGGGCTCTGTGGGGAGGCTCAGCGGTCCCTCCTCCGCTGGGTGGAGCAGCCGGGACACACTCCTGCTGGAGCAAAGGGGAGCAAAGCCCAGGGCTCCCTGGGGCGGGAGGCTGAGAAGAGCCGGAGGCTTTGCAAAGGCCGGAGCGATCGATAGAGCTCAGCACTGTGTGGAGAAGAAAGGGCCAAATGGGAGGCCGTAGCTCGGAGCAGCAAGAGCTCTGAAAACAGATGCCAGACTCCCATCTCTCCCCTAGCCCTTTCCTAGGGCGTCTGAGAGCAAGACAGAGCCCTCTCCCCAGCCCACCCCCTCCCACTGAACTTCTGCATTCCCTCTTCCTCACCCCCTCTCCCTCCCACTGTATCTCCCAGTCTCTTTGCCCTCCCTCCTCTTCCCCACTGCCCCTCCCATTCACCCCTCCCTCCTCATCTCTCCATCCTCCCTCCTCTCCTCCACCCCCTCCCTCTTCTGCCCCCACACACTGGAGCAGCTGTATTTTCTTTTGCCCTCTCCTTGCCGTGCAAGTTGCTGTACTCCCTGACACAGGTGTAAAAGAGGCACAAGAAGCCCCTCCTTCCTGGGGACAATCTCTGTGGCACTTTGTGCAAAAGGCTATGTCAGCTTCTGCCTGGTAACAATTTGCTGTGTGTGTGTGTGTGTGTGTGTGTGTGTGTGTGTGTGTGTTGGTTTCAATATTGCTGGCTTGCTCCAGGGAAACCTAAGTTTTCCTTCCCCTTCTCCCCAGCCCCGCTGTAGACAGGAGTATTCCTTTCCCACGACACCCTGACTCTCCACTCCGCCCCTCCAGAGCACCCAGGGCCTGTGAAGCATGAAGGAAAGCCTCATGGTGGGAGGCGAGCACTTTCACTGGTTTTGTCCCCGTGTCTCTCTCCACATCTGTGTAGTCAACCATTCCGCTCTCCTGGAACCGCCTTTGCAAAATGCAAACGCATGATCAGGAATGTCATTCACACCCTTTAGCACTTACCTGAATGACAGTGTGAACTTCAGCCCCTAACAAAGTCTGAAGAAATGGCACTTGGGCTTCAAAAGAGAGAAATACACCTCGGGACACAGCGAGGCCTTGGAGCTGGCAGAGGACAGGGTGGTCCTACGAGGTCCTGGGAGAACCTGGGTGTGCAAGGAGGGGCTGGAGAGAAAATAGTAAGAAGCTTTTTGCATACCTTATCCCCCAGCCTAGGGCCCCTGGACACCACTCATGTCTCCTAGGACATGGCCATTACTGCATCTATGTCCATGCCCCTTCAAATGAATCTTTACTTCCCTTGCTGGTAATGCCACTTAGCACTTCGCTTCTTGTTGTGGGTAAATGTTTGTAGCTCAGTTCCTGCTAAGCTCAAATGGCTCTACTACCCAGTCAGAAGCAATATGGTTGTGAAGTAGGATGAGCTTGGATTCGGGAACGAGATGGACTTGGCATCTAAGCTTTGCCCACTTGATCACTTACAGAAGGGGTCTTCAGAGAAATCTATTGCATTTACACTGTCCTATGTTCAGTGAGCGCTTTCTACAAGCTTTCCAATCCCCTCCTCCCATGGTCAGAGCCCTGAGAGGTGCCTGGGCTTGGTCTTGCATTTCTTCAGTCACCACCGCAGTGGCTTTCAAACTTGGTCACAAGGCAGAGCTCCTAGTGATGCAGTGAAACCTGCGGAGTGCAGTTTTAATGTAAAAACTAATTTCATTAAGTATTTTTTATTGAACTAATTCAGATACCTTACCCACCTAATCTCAAATAGCCAACCTGGCATAGTTTCATTGTCCTATGGAATTTGTGCTAGGAGCTTAACTAACAGCTATTTCTCGTGTGTGTGTGTGTGTGTGTGTGTGTGTGTGTGTGTGTGTGTGTGTGCTGTATGTCTCTCTAGCACACAGGTTTTAATGCTTTTGCATATCTCAGTCTTCTCTTCCTTGTCTCTGCTCCACATGATCCCATCCCCGCTCTCCAGCATCTCCTCCAAGGCAGGACTAGCGGGACCACTCGTTGCTTTGCTTCTAATTAACCTTTACTGCATTTACATGTGTCAGCTCCCATCAACCCCATATTTCTTCCTAAACAGACTGCCTTACCTCATTTTATTTTTAATAATTCACCATATTTTAATTCCTCCAATAAAAGAGAACCCACTTCTGAGTAATACTGCCCAATCTCCAGCCAAGAAAGCTCCACCAGAGACTGCTACGCTGTTGCCATCGGACACGTAGGATAGGTAGCAAGTCAGAAAAGGACAAAACAGGCCCCAGGAATAATAGAAATGCCGAAAGAATTAGCCTTGGGGAGAGAGGGATCTCAGTGGATCGGGCACTGAAATTGGAGCTCAACACAGCTGAAAGAGAACATAGGGAAGAGGGTGAAATAGATAATGAGGCTATGGATCATTTCCCTCTTCCCATTTTTGGACCATGATTTGTCTTAGTTAAGGCTCTTTTAGTTGTTACAAAAAAACCAACTCAAAACTGGCGTAAGTATGGGGGGTGGCAATTAAAAGAATAGAAACCCACCAGTGGAGAGGACCTCTGCCACCTTCCCTGAGGGGCTGGAATCAGAACGCTGAGCCAGGGCCGAATCCATCCACATGCGCCCTCTCCTCTGGCCCTCTTGCCCTGCACTTACCCCATTCCTCTCTCTCTCTCTCTCTCTCTCTCTCTCTCTCTCTCTCTCTCTCTCCTCTACTCTGAGGATTGGGTGGACAAGAAGCTCAATAGCTCTTAGCATCACATGTGTGCACAGTACTGAGACTAACAGAGCCCAAATTTCTCCCTTGTCCTGGCTCCTACCAGCCACACCAGGCAAGACGCCTCAAGAAGCTGAGTGAGGCTGACAGATCACAGAAGGTCAATGCACCTCTTCTTCAGAATCCATGGCTCTCATGTGCTCTCAGTCTCCCCTTTCCTCACTTCGCTACCACCACCCCCTCCTTCCCGTCTTTCATTTTCTGTTTCTTGCGTCATCTCTTATTTCTGTCCTCCTTCTCAGAACACGGAGCTGAAGTTTACTGAGAAACAGCTGATCTCGTTTGAGGCAGCCATCAGGACATTTTGTGCAGATCCCGGATACTTACGTTTCATTTGCAAAAGAAGCTGCCTGGCCAGCTGGTTGTGGCAGGAAGCCAGCTTTTCCTCTCCCACCTGCTCTGCTCCCCTCAGTCCTGCTCCGGCCTGGAATGAAGCAGTCACTGAGAGTTCTCCTGGTATAAAGACAACTGTCCTGCCACAATGTGAGGGCAGTCTGTGAGGAGCATGCAGCCGATGGAAATGTCAGGCAATCAATGTTTTCCATTTCTTAGTTCACACATTTATTCTCTCTCTCAGTCTTCCAGCTGAACAGTCCATTCACCAAAGTTCTGATTTTTGGGTTTTTTTGTTGTTGTTGTTTTTCATTTTCTTGCTCACTTGTTCACATTGTATAATGAAGGAATGAGAGACTGGGAGAGATAATGAGCACAGTGACCCCCTGATGCATGAAACAGAAGGGACGAGCAGAAAAAGGATACGTGGAAGGAACATGTGAGGAACTAGAATATTAGATGAGGTCTGAGAAAATCAGAAACCTAGGGATGAGGTGCATGAGGAAAGGTGAGTGTGGAAGTTACGTTTACTAGGAAAGACAGTAACCAGTGAATTTAAAAATGATTTTGTGAAGGTCCTATATCCGTTATCGGTTGCCACCATATGCCAGTGACAAACAACCACAAAGCATACAAGAACACTTGCTTACATCCAGATGTCTAGAGACAGCTAAGGGCCCCCTCTGGGGCTCTGCTGAACTGCTCATTTCCTACATGTCAGGGTTGGCTGGTTGTCGGCTGATCTTGGCTGGGCTCATCTAGGTTGGCTTGTTCAGGTATCTGCTGACATCTCATGGGCCAAGGCAAGTTACATGGCTGAGGCCAGTGTTAGAGGGTGAGGTAGGGAAGGGAAGGGAGCTCAAATCAGCATGGCAATGGGTATGGAGCACAGACATACTGTGTGGCTGGAGGATCCAGACATCACTGAGCAATATACCAGCAATGTGCAGACAGCAGGAGCAGCTGCCTCTGTGTGGACTGTGGGTTTGCCCTCTCTATAGCTTCAGGTTCCTGGTCTCAGAGCCCCAGAGACCGTTCTTTTTTTACACTGGGGTCTGCTTCTCCTTGGCTGGTGGAATTATATTGTGCCCAATCACAAGGCCCTAAGAAAATGAATGACCAGCATTGAAACAGATGTATTTTACTGATTTTCCTCTCCAAATCCTATATAATAAAAGCCTAATATGCTGTGTCTGGTCGACCAGTCGGCCATTCAGCCAATCAAAGCATAATATTCTAATGATATGCTAAGGCTGTTCAACCACTCGCTATGATGCGCACTGACCACCAGGGGGCAGATGCTCCGACTGTAGGTTAACTTGCTGCTGGGGTCCGGCAGATCAAGACTGAGCAAGATGGGCCAGACACACCCTGTAGCCCTCCCGTGGTCCCTCCGGCTGGCCAACCTCCCGTGTCTCTCCCCCAGCCCCAATCATGCACTGGTGGGGATCCTGGCCTGGCCTGCACCCTCTCGCAATCCAGAACCCCTCGGGAGATGTCAGAGAACTGGTTTTGACCTGATTCCACAGGGGGAGTGCCTCTCAGCCAGAAGCCAGGCTCAAGGCCGGTGAGCGCAGCAGCAGTGGCAGGAGACTCTCCCGCCTCTGCAGCAACACTAAAAATGTCCGACTGCTGGCTTCGCCATCCATTGGACATCTCCCAAGGGCTCCTAGACTGCGAGAGGGCTTAGGCCGGGCTGAGGAAACACCCTCTGAGTGCACAAAATTCATGCACCGGGCCTCTAGTAAATAAATAAGACTAAACATATGTATAAAACATGGTATTGAAAAAGCTTTGTGGTTCTTTCTTATATAACTTTACATAATATCATGAATAATACTGATCTAAGTGCTTTATAAAAAATTACCAGGCCCTGGCTGGTGTGGTCAGTTGGTTGGGCGTCATCCTGTGCACCTGAAGGTTGCTGGTTCATTTTCTGGTCAGGACACATGCCTGGGTTGTGGGCTTGATCCCCAGTTGTGGTCATGCAGGAGGCAGCCAATCCATGTTCCATTTTCACGTCAATGTTTCTCTCTTTCCCTCTCCTTTCCTCTCTCTCTAAAAATCAATTTTAAAATCTTTAAAAAAATTTTATTTACCATAATTCCCTTCTTAAGGCCATAATCCTTTCAGAGAAGCCAACAACTGGAGGACTTTAGGTTAGCATTAACATGTCTTTATTCTTTTATTTCTTTTATTCACTGGTTATGATCCCTTTCCTCCTAAGTTGCATACTTAGGTTTTTGAACTAATTTTTAAAAATGCCCAAATTCATACAATGGAATATTATTCATTAATAAAAATAATTATAGTGCTGACCCATTCTACAGCATGGATGATCCTTGAAAATATCATGCTAAATGAAAGAAACCAGTCACAAAGCGCCACATACTATACAATTCTGCTTATATGGAGTATCCAGCTATAGTGACAGAAAGTAGATGAGTGGCTTCCTAGGGCTGGGGGAAATGGGGAGATTGGAGAGTGATGGCAAAGAAATATGGGCTGTTTTTTTTTTTTTTTTTGGAGGGATAATGAAAATATTCTAAGATTGACATTTGTGATGGATGCTCAACTCTGTAAATATACTAAAAATAATTGAATTGTACACTTCAAATGAATACATTGTTCCCTATATGAATTATTTCTCAATGCAACTGTTTGAATTTTTTTCTAACATTCTGCTGTAGGCAGTTAGGCATGAGCAGAGCAAGGACGATGGGCCAGGTACAGAAGGTCACCAGGATGAAAAGCCCCAGGTGCCTACAGCTAATTGTAGGGTGGGACCTCACCCCCAGGGTGACTCTTTCTCCCTAGCATATCAAGGTTTGGACCCCCTGACCTTTCCTCCCCAGAAATAACATTTATGCCTCAGTTGTATTTCAGCTCCAGGCCCAGATAAGCAACAAAACCAGCCATGGCTGACATCAGGAACAGCTGCATGGAATAATGATTTCTGTGCCAGCCAATCAATCAGTGGAGACCACAACCCTGAATAGACACACCTGGAAAAATACTGAACATTCTATTAAGATCTTTCCCTCGGACCTTCCCTTAAAACCCTTAGGATAGAGGACCCAGTACACTCTCCCTCCAGGATTGTAGGCCTTTCCCTTCTCTTTCCCTCTCCCCAGGTGCATTACCATTCGCTTCCTCACTCCCTAGCTCCAAGGGCCCTTCCTTTACCTCCATAACTTTGTCCTAAGCTCATTTCTTCTAGGAATTACTTCCTCTGCCTCTGTAATTTACCAAATAAATGTTCTCTTATGATTTGAGTCTGGACTTTGAATTCTTTCCTAGCCGGAACCCAAGTACTGAGGTTGCTGAACCCAGATTTGGTCGGAGCCCACCAGTCAGATACCTGGTGCCGTGCCACCTGCAACAATTCCAGATCCAGACATCTATGCCCCTTCTGTGTGACCTCTTTGTACCTTGTCTGCCATGAAGCTGAAGGAAAAAGGGAGAACAAGAGCCACATACAACATTTATACAACAAGAAAGCAAAATCCCCCATGAATATTTTTTGTTGGGACGGAGTACTGTTTAATTTTTAATCCACTTGGGCTTGCTGACATGCTGACTCTCACACAAAAGTCCAGAAATCAGATGGCATCTATGGAGCATCCTTCAGGCTGGGTTTTGAAATGCTAAGTAGCTCAAGGCCACGAGTAGTCCTATGAGGAAGCAGATGCCACAGGAGGCTTTGTATCAGTAATGACTTAGAAAAAACTCCTGCCAAGGAGATGCCTTTGCCTTGATTACATCACACATCCCTCATTCACCTTCTCTATTCTCATTCATTGCAATGTTGGCATGAGAGAAACCAGGCATACTCACAGCCTTCTCTGGCCCACAGCCATTTCTTTTTCTTTTTTGTCTCTCTCTGATTATTTTTTCTCTTTTATATTCAAATCCCTCCCCCTACACATTTTTTTTTAATTAGAAAAAGCATTGACAGTTTTATCCTATATAATAAAAGGCCAATATGCAAATTGTCCCTTCAGAAGTTTGACTGACCAGGAGTTCGACCTCTCGCTATGACGTGCACTGACCACTAGGGGGTGGTGCGGAATGAAGTCAGGCCCCAGTGGGCAGCTGGAAGGCCCTGATCGGCCCTGATTAGCCCTGATCGCCGGCCAGGCCTAGGGACCTTACCTGTGCACAAAATTTTTGTGCACTGGGCCTCTATTAGGGTCATAATACCTACAACTTACTGATCATGCCAATGTACAATGAGCTTCAGGTTAAATACATTTTCATGCAGGAGTTTCTTGAGCCTGGAAATTATTTCTGCTTCCTTGAGAAACACTTGCAAAAGTGAGGGTGGGGGAAGAGGCTGACAGGTGGAAGGGAATGAATGGCAGAGTTCCCAACAAGTAATTTTAGAGAATGAAAAAGTGAAAGTTGGCTGGAGTAAGGTCACAGGAATGCTGGTGGCTTTGAGGGCTCATTTGGGATTGGTGTTTGTAAATTTATAAGCGGTGCCAATCAGTCCTCTTGTGAGACTTCCCCCAGTTGTTCTCAGTTACACAACCGCCAGAAGATAATGGGGTTCATCCAAGGCTGGCATACATTAAAAAGGTAGAGGAGCCCAGACATAAAACAACCCAGAGTCCACTGATGAGTAAATGGATAAAGAAAATGATATATTGAATGGGGCAATAGTAGATTTACAGTGGTGATTATGCAAAACAGTTTATTCTTGTATTATTTTTTATTATTATATTATTTCCCATATGAACAACTGTAAACCTACTTTTGCTCTATACTTTATTCAATAGAGTATTATTCAGCCATAAAAAAGAAGGAAACTCTGCAATTTACAACATGGATGGGCCTCGAGGGCATATGCTAAATGAAATAAGACAGGGACAAACAAATATATGATCTCATATGTGGAATTTTTAAAAACCCAAACTCAATAGAAACAGAGATCAGATTGGTGCTTGCCAGAGGCAGAGGGTGGCTAAGGTGGTCAAAAGGTACAAACTTCCAATTATAAGATGAATAAATTCTGGGATGTAATGCACAGAATGGACACTATAGTTAATGAACTGTATTGTATATTTGAGAGTTGCTAAGAGTAGAGCTTAAAAGTTCTCATCCTGAGAAAAAAGTTGTGCCTGTGTGAGGTGATGTATATTAACTAAACTTGTGGCAATCGTTTTACATATATACATATATCAAATCATTATGCCATATGCCTTAAATGAACACAATGTTTATGCCAATTATACTTCAATAAAACCATGGGGGAAGGGGGGGAGAGGGGAAAGAGGGAGAGATGGAGCCAGAGAGTTTGAACTATTGGAAAGGGTGTTAGTGAAATGACATACTGTGGCAGCCATTTCTTTTTTAACAAAAGAAAAAGAGGCAAAGCCCTAAAGGCAAGTCGATACTAGCAGGCACCCACTGCCTTCTCTGATTCTTGGAAGCGGGCTCCGGGATGGTGCAGTCAGAACCCGTTCTTTGTGGCCGGGTGCTGGAGGAAGTGGGCACCAGGTCTGCAGCCCTGACCTCCCCTTTGCTCTACAGGTGCAGCAGCACTGACAGCTGGGCTCCTGGTTGAAGGAGAGGGGTGGGGGTGCCTGTGGGCAAGGGGTGAGGGGTCTGCTGAGCGGACTTCATCCACATCAATGATTCACGGCCACATCGCGGCGTGGCTGCCTCCGGAGCCATCAGGGCAGCAGCGGGAGGCGAGGAACAGGGCTGCATCCAGAGCAGGCGGGTATGGAGGCACCCAAGCAGAGCCTGAGAGGATTAGCTGGTTCTCCCCAGCTGGCCTGGCCTTAGAACAGAGACTGGGACTCCTAAGGTCTTCAAGCAGGAAAAGTGTTGGCAATGGTCGGGTGCACACGCTCCTTCGGAAGAAGGCCTCATCTGGGAGTCGTTAGTGTCATCCATCAAGTATTTCTGTCCCCCACTCCCCACATGTACATGGCTGGACTGCACTTCTTTCTCCACTGAAGGGTGTCCATGTTACTTGCTCAGGACAATGAATAGCCAGGGGGAGTATTAGTGTCACTCCCAGGTAGGAGATTTAAGAGAATGTCAATCCATGATGTTTTAAAGATGGTGACTCTTCTTTCTTCAGCCTGCATCAGAGAGTAGAGAGAAGTACAGCAAAGCCCCCAGCCATGAGCCATGTGGAGCACAAAGAAGACAAACTTCCTACAGCAGCACCATCTAGAAATAACCCTTGCTTGTTACTGCGGCGTGGCCTAGCTCATCCTGACTGATACATCCTCTGATTAACAAATGGCCAGACTGCTGAGGATGGAAACTAACATTTACTGATCACCTCTTCAGTGCCCCTCCTACTTCTCAGGGCTATTTGTCTCCCCTAATCAATCAGGGGTGGGTTTCATAGTTTAAGCCTCAAAAGGCTGACCTGTTCCTCTTGCTCCCATGTTCTTGGGGTGAGGGGTGGCTCTCATGTGGCCTGGAGGAAAAGTCCATACTGACTTGGGGAACTGCCAGCTTCGCCAGTGTTCCGAGTGGGGTGCTTAGGGCTATGCAGGGACAGGGCGCCAAGTCTCTTTACTCAGTGGCCTTGGGCCCAGAGGAGCCGAGGGAAGACAAAGGTGAGAGCAGATAGTGAACTGTCAGCAGCTGGAGCAGGAGGATGAAGGCAGGTCTGGGCAGGAGGAACAGGAAGCGGGCAGCTCATCAGGAGGGTCCTGGCAGGCTCAGGTCAGCTGTCACGGGGAGCAACAGGAGGGAGAGAGAAGTGTTGGGGTAAACTGAGGAAGAGCCTCACACCTCCGGGATGTCCATTCATTCAACAAATATGTATGACTCATCTACATCTGAAAAGAATACTGAACAAATCAGACACTAGCCCCTGCCCTCTGGAGCTTGTGTCCTAGAAGAGAGACAGATATTAAACCTACAAATAAGTAAAATACACAGTATGTCCAATTGTGGAGAGTAGAGAGCAGGCAGGGCGTGGGAGCGCGGGTGGGGCAGGGGCCAGAGGAAATGGAGGGTTTGGAAAAGGCGAGTGACTCCTGGGGTAGCACAGGGGAGGGCGAGTCTGCAGACCCTCAGGGCAGTATGCCCTCTTGTGGGTGATGGCTGGGGCTAGTCGTGATCCCGGAGTGGACCCCCTCTCCCCAGTAGCTCAGCTATTGAACCCAGTGCAGGTGTTGATAGGATGTCACTTCCCTTCCCATCAGAGGAGGCTTTTTCCTGCCTGGGTCAGGGTCTGGCCAGGGCTGGAGGTGGGAAGGGGCTCTCTGCTGCTCCCAAGGACCCTCTGTGGTCAAAGTCACAGCCCAGTCCACGAGGCCTGAGCCCTCCTCCAAACCCACTGGGGCTCCCTCCTGCCAGCACCTCCCTGGGCCTCAGCTGGGCACCAGGCCCCTGGCAGGGTTGGTGGTGAGTCCCTTTCCCTCTCCTGCGCCTGTGTGCGCCTGCGCCTGTGCCTGCTCTGTGTTCCTGTCTCTGAGAGGGGAGGCGGGATGGTGGGGGAGGAGAGCCCTCAGCCAGGAGCCTGGAGGATGGATGGGCTGGTCAAACCAATCGTCCATTAGTAACTCCAGTTCCATTTTCCAGGTTTACATTCTCAATTCATAAAGGTTTAAAAACTATGGATTTTCATTTTGCTCGTTGCACCTGTAACCTCCCCAAGCATCCTCAGGGGCGCGGTGTCAAGCAGCCAGGCCTGCGAGGTAATGTAGCACCTCGGCCGCTGAGATGGGCGCTTGGGGACGAGAGACATTAAACAGACCAACAACTACAAATCAATCAAGCCTGGCCTGGGGACTGGCTCTCTGCCCTGTCACGTGGCAGGGTATGTGTGCACTAGGGCCTGAGGGAAGCAGGTGGAAAATTCTGGAAAGTGCCTGGCTAGGGCAGAGGAACCAGGCCCAAACTGTTACTGTGACAGAACCGAGTCTGCCCAAGGGCCAGTATTTCCACCCTCCCCTGCCCACCTCAGTCCGCAGGCTGGGCTGACCCCCAGCACAGCACTGCCCTCCCCAGACCCTTGCCTGGGGCTGTGAAGGTGCTAGGGACAGCAGCAGAGACCAGTGACGAACACCCCTGCCCCCTTTTCCTCTTCCTCCTCGCACAGACACACATGCACACCACTAAGTATTCCAAAGCAGGAAGGATTGGAGAGGGCAGGGAGGAGGCCGGAATAATGGTTTAGAATTTTAGCAAACGTGATTCTGGGAGTGCACTCCCCGGGGGACCATCACAGCAAAGCCAAGCTCAGGGAGTGCTCTGTGGAGGAGGAGGAGGCCGGGAGCCAAGAGCCCTTGACCTTCATCTCCAGGGCACCCAGCAGACGCTCAGGACACCCTGGCCAGGCCCCTGCATCCTGGCCCCCTTGGCCTCTGTCCCTCCCCTGACCAAGGGCTGCTCCCTCCAGGGAGGTGCAGCATTGCCCCCGGGTCCCCACAGCTCGGTGTTGCCCAGCCTCTCAGGACTTTCCAACAGCACCCTGAGCTGCCACAGCTGGCCTTCACCTGAGGAGTCCTGCCAAGAAGGGCGGCTCTGGGCCTAGCTCCTCAGGGCCCAAGCCCAGCCAGAACTCTGCAGGGACCAGGCAGGGCCAGCCACTGGGACAGGGGGCCTTGTCCCACAGTCACCACACTGCCCCAGGCTCCATCCTGCAGGGTGGAGACGATGCCTGTTCAGATGCCTCTCCCTGCTCCTGTTCCCGGTAGAGAGAGACGCTGCAGCTGCGAGCCTGGGCTTGAATCCCAGCTCCGTGAATGTGTACATAAGGAGCCTCTGTCTTCTCATCTGTAAGATGGGATCGTAACACCGGGCAGCGAGTGGGTGTCTGTGTGGAGGGTCCTGGTTTGCCCATGCTCACCGTGCTTATCAAAGTGGAGGTGGGGAACGGGGAGAGGAACTTTTCAAGACTTCAAGGTACAAACTCTCGGTCTCCTGGCCCTCACCAATCACCCTGCGGCCACAAGCCTCTTGGGGATGTTTCTGATTCTGAAGTGGGAACCAGTGACCCTCAGATTAACCCGGAGCACATGAAGGGAGTGTCCCCTTGCCTGCTCCCTCCACACCTGGCTCCAAATAGACGGATGTCAGCCAGGGGCCATGACTCCAGAGGTCCCCCAAGGAGGCAGCCTTGTCCCCACTTGGCCTGCCCTGGGCTGTGCGATCCTTCCAGAGACAGCCCCGCAGTAGGAGGGGAACCTCCACTGGAACAGTGAAGAGAGGGCTGTGTGAGGACTGCCACTGGCAAAAGCCAATCTCAGGCCGAACTACCCAACCACTTGGCCATTGGGCTGGTGTGTCTCTGGCGTGGGTGCTGCCGAAAAGGATGAGGACACGGAGAATGAGGCAGGATCTGAAAGGCGCTTGCCCAGAACCATCATCCAAGGCTTTCGTGTTCAGGCACCAATTAATTATCCAGACCTCCGGATTTGAAAAGGAGGATGTTTAATCTCCCCTTTTCCCCTGGGTCCTGACCCAGTGACCCTGCTTCTTGACCCCTGCCCTTGCAGCTAGCCTCGCTCCCAGGAGGCCCTGGCTGTGCAGCAGCTCATTTGGTCGGCACGGCTCCCGAGTGGGGGAAGCTACAGACTGGCCTCTGGCCCAGCATCTTCTGATGAAGCCACAGGCTTGTCACTGAGGGTCCTGACCAGCCCAAGAGGAAGGAGCCAGGGCCTGAGAGGGGTCCTTGCCAAGCAGCGCCCTCCACCTTCGTTGCTCCTGGCCATTCTTTGTCCTTTTTCTGATCGTTGTTATGCACAGAGGGTGGTCAGCAGCTCCCCTGGCTCTGAGCACAGCTGCAGCAGATGCAATAGAAGGGCCCCGAGGGAGCCAACAGGGCCCACTGTGGGAATGGAGAGGTCTGCGGGCCTGATTTCTCCAGGCTCTTAACCAACCCAGTGTCAAGATAGGAGGGGCCCGGTCGGCGTGGGTTCAAATCTCAGTTTTGCGTCTTATTCGTTTTTTGGCCTTGGATACAGTTTCTTCATCTGCTGAATAAGAAAAATGAGAGCCCCTAATTTGTAGAAATTCAAGTAGATAAGATAAGTAAATTGCTGGGCCACTGTGAGGTTTATAGAATGGTTGGCTAATTTTATATTTTTCTGGTGAGAATCTTTTCTGCCTAGCAGGTGACTGCCCAGTCTCACCCTCTTCTCCAGCCCCCACGCACCTTCGTGCCCCTGCGAACCCTAAATTCTAGGCACTACACCAAGGCTTATAGCAAGTCAGGGTCTGTTAGAGTCTCTGGTTACCCTCAGGGTGACTGTGCCCTCGGGGGACATTCTGCAGTATCTGGAGACACTTTGGGGGGTCTTAGTTGGGCGAAGCATTGCTACTGTCATCTGGTGGGTAGACACCAGGATGCTGCTAAACATCTTCCAAGGCTCAGGACAGCCCCATGACAAAGAACTAGCCGGCCCCAAGTGTCAATGCTGTGTAGGCCGAGAAATCCTGTGCTGTGCATGGGCCCCGGCGAGAGTGAGGCTGGGACAAGGAAGTAAGCACTCCTGCTTCCTGCCTGTCCCTTGGCCCTGAGAGTCGGGGTGTTGCCCTGCCCCAGGCTCATACGGCGAGGGGAGACTGCCCCCCTGTGATAGTTGAGTTCTCCCACATTCCCTAAAGAGTTCTGAGGAACAAAAGCAACCCCACCAGGCAAATCATGCATCCTGAGAAGCCAGCCACACTATGCATTCATGTAAATCAATGAACAAAAAACCAATTGCTGTGGCACCAATTGCTAAACAAAGCCTCAGAACTAATGCCTGTAATTTGAGGTACTCACCAAAGTGACAAAAATCTATCCACAGTGCCGGGAGCTCCTCTGTCTCCTGGTGACACTTCCAGGCTCCAGCTGTCACTCAGACACAGCAGCTCGGAGAGGGGAGCCTCTGCACCCCTGTCACCGGGTCCCTCCCAGGTACACCCGTGCCGGGAGCCCTTCCTCTTAGTGGAGACAAGAACCAAGAAGTGTTCTTTCTGCCAGGCCCTGGTCTCCTTGGCTACAGTCAGGGGCAAACCGGAAGGCAGGGGTGGGGGTAGGTACAGGAGGTGTAGGAGATATTTCCCTGGAAACTTCTGGCACCTCCGTGGCTCTTTCCTCAAGTGGAGTCTGAGTCAAACTCCCAGCTTGCGAGGGGACCACCTAAATTCTCCCTTTTGCTCTCTCAATGGGTCTTTCTTTTCATGCAGCCAATGACATTATTTCTGAAGACGTTGCCACAAACAGCCCTCCCAACATCAAACCAAATCTCCCTGTTACGCCTCTTCAAATGCTACCGTCGGAGGAACACTAACTACTCGAGTACAAGGCTTGGTACTGTGCGTGTCTTTCCCACTGAGCATCATGAGATCTGAGAGGTGGCCACCCCTGACCGAGAGCAGATTTCATCACCGGAGAAGAAAGGAATTTGATCATTACCTTGAAATTGTGTGCATGGCATATGATAGGCAATTAGAATCTCAATTCATTTTTCTTATTATTTTCAAAATGGGAACAAATAATTATTCCAAAAGCCATATTTCTTCCTTGGGGTTGGAGAGGGAGAATTTACTCCAAACCACAGCCTCTAATAATGAGCATCTGTTCTAGTCTGTCAGGTGCAGTCCTAATTGCAGCTCCCCTCGCCACATGCCTATGAGGTCTGACAAGAGGCTGCCAGCCCTAATGAAACAGAGTTCGTCCCTCGAAATGTATCGGTCCAATCATCCAGTCTCGGCTTCAGAAAGGGGTGCTGGCACAGACTTTGTCTCCATTCACATCGTAACAGCCAGTGCTTCTAGCGATAAATATGCCATACCGTCAGGGGGAACCATGGAAACAAACGACTAAGGCTGTGAAATCTCACCCTTTGACCATGGGAGTTGGTATGTACAGTGTGTCCTGGCACCACCCACTACCTATGTGTCCCTGGGCAAGTCGCACCACACTCTGAGCTTTAGTGTTCTCACATGTAAATGATGAGGAATAATAGAACGCACTTCATGATGCTGTTCTGAGAATTAAAATAGGTGAGTGTAAGGCACGTGGAAGTTATTTCTTGCTGAATAACAGTTAACTGTTGTGTCATTATTGCAATGCAGTTGTCCCCCCACCCCTCCTGCTGCCATGGAGTTAAGGAGGCTGCCCACCTTGGCTGAGCTTCCAGTATCTGTGAATAATCCCACCTGGCCCATGTGATGGAAAAGAAATCCTGACGGTGGTAGGTGACTTCCGCTGGGCCTGCTAGCAACTTGAGAGCAGAGCCCACGTGTCAGGGCTGCCCAGCTGGTCGCAGGTCACACTCTGGGATTCAGGGCTCCAAGGCACTGACGTGATTTCAACTCCCGGAGCCTCTGCTGAAGTTCTGTGATTTCAGCACCCGTAGTCTGACCGCCTGAGGCAGAGAGGGTGTGGCTTGCTTCTGTGAGTCCCACAGTGCCCTGCACAGTGCTGGCCAGTGCTCAGTGGATATCTGCCAATCGACCCATTGGTTAGATCCCCAGTCTCATGCTCCCAGCTCCTTGCTCTTTTAATTTCAAAAAGGTCAATCAATCAATCAATATACTTTCTGCAATGCTGCAGTACCACTGTGCAGTTCGAAGAAAGTCAACAGCAGCCAGTGTCCCAGCCTCAATCCGACAGACAGATAAAGACTTTCACGGGTGTGCACACAGACATACACCAAGCACATGTGCATGCACGCACATGCGCACATACATACTTATATGCACATATACACACATGCACACACAAACACTTGCGTGCACACATACATATATGTGCCCATACACATGTGCACATATACCACTCGCAGGAAGATACAGGGAGGCAGTCACCAGCAGGACTGTCATTTCCAGGAGGCCACCTTACCAGCACACACCCTTTGGTGGACCCACGGGAAGTCATCCCAAGAGGCGGTGCTGGGTCCAAAGACCTGGAGGAAAAGGTCAGCAAGATGGCACCAAGCACTCGCCGGCGCGGGCAGGCAGAACGGAGGTTCGGACTGTGCCCTCAGCGTGCCAGCGAGCAGGCAGCCCCCCTTGTGGGAAGGATGAGCCATCTCAGAAAGATGAGCAGTGGCGGAGGGGGGGGTGTCTGGCCTCCTTGCTGCAGCTTCTTCCCCAAAGAGCATATCCTCCGGACCCCAAACGTCCCCTGTTTTCCAAGTCGGGGCCCTTGATTCCCATCGGGCTCCCTGATTCCATCCCCTGTCGTGGCTTCCCAGGGAACCGGTGTCCACTGGGAGCCGCTGGAATTCATTCCTTCATCTCCGCGCTGGTATTGCAAAGGGGCTGCCGAGGAGGGAGGAGCTGCGGGTTTTGTTCACCGGGGCCTCCCGTCCCTCTCCTGCGCGTCTCTCCTCTCTCCCAGGACCCCCAGACCTGAGCAGGGGTCCCCTCCTCCCTGACGTTAATGGCCGTAAGAAGATTTCCTTTTGTTATATCTCCAACAGGCCTGATATTTTAAATTTGCCTTTGACAAACCCGGAGCTCTACAATGATCACTTAGGAAACAAAGCTTTCACCGCGAGCTTTCCAGGAGGGTTTTCTCCTTTCAATGGTAGCCGGCCGGTCAAAATCAATAGCGCCCGCTCCCATCTGTGGCCCACCTGACACCTCTCGCATGGTCAGTGGAGCCGCTCCTGGCTCCGAAGGGCCGGAGCCGCGGTGGCCGGCCACCCGGCAGGGTCGCATTTCTCTCCCGCTCTCTCTCCCTCCAGAAGATGTCCCGTGTGACTTCCTTGGGGAGAAGGTTGGGTCTTTCCAGAAAGAGTTTAGAGAGACTGAACTGGAGACAGGAATGTTGTGGGGTGGAGGGGCGTTATCTGAGCACAGAGATGATCAAACTCCTCGTCCCTCAAAGGATTCATTAACCAGGACAAGCTGAGGGTGGGGATTTAGAGGGTATTATTCCGGTGCAATTAGCCATGAGCTCCAGGATTCAAGGAGCTGTAAATTGGTCCTGGCTGGTGCCCAAAGGTTGGGGACCCACAGCCCTGTTTAGAGGCTCGGCAAGCTGACAATGGGTCGGAGTGGGAACCACAGCAAAGCACAGCTCTGGCCGCAGGCACGATGCCCGGCCTCGCTGGGTGCCCTGCGGCGGTGGGTCTGTCCATCTGCCCTCGGAGCATCTCCATGTGCCCTCCGAGGACGGCTGTGCGGTGTGGCTTTTCCAGCAGCGCCGGCGACTCCCAGACAATGGAGCGGAAACGCAGGAGCCGCTGTGGCCGGGGACCCACCAGGGAAGCACAGGCTCCATGAACAAGAGCCAAACTGAGGCCTCGGAACTTGAAACAGCCACCCCTCACCCCACCCTGAGGCCTTTTCAAAGCCACAGACTGAACCATATTGTCGCTCCCAAGCCAAGTTTTACTTCTAAGGAAATCTTTTCAAGATGTTCAAAGCACCCGAGTGCAGTTTAGCTCTAAGCGCTACCATCTGCCACGGAGGCCGGTCCTGTAATCCCTCGAGGGCAGACCCGGGGCAGGGCCCCCGCTGTGCCCACGGAGAATGCTCTTCGGATCTGGGACAAAGGCCTGCGTGTGCCCGGCTCCTGGGCTGTGGGCTCTGGGGCAGTGCAGGGTGGCCACATCCGCACCGACAACCAGCTCACCTGGGCCTGAGCCAGCTCTCAGGGACCTCGCACACCTGGGGCCCCCACGACTGTGAGCAGGAAATGGGGGCTCAGGGTCCGCCACCCAGGCCTGAATCCTTTGATCCTAGAGTGTCAGAGGCAAATGAACGGGACCTATCTGATGCCACATGGAAACCCACCTTATATTGGGTTTTGTTTCTCTTCTTTTTTTTTTTTCCTTCCTAGTTGAATGTATTTCATGGGGTGGCACGAAATTAAATAGCAGCTCACTTTAATAAGAGAACCAATTGGGCCCTCCTAGTAGAGGGTGAGAGGCAGGGATGACGTCAGGGATAAGGGAGATCAGGAAGCCCAATAGTCCAGAGCCAGGCGCAGGAGGGGCAGCCTGGGAATGAGGTGATGGCAGGAATCAGACATGCACCTCCTCCTCGAACTCTCCAGAGTCCAGGGAGCCAGTCTGGCCTGAGCAGGAGAGAAAGCCGGGCACCCTGCGGCAGTGTCCGCCAGGCAGGCTGTGGAAGAGGCAACACGGAGACCACACCCCCAACAGGCAGCTCAACCCAAAAATGACTGAGATCATAGGTTGTGGGCCACCACTGCCCAACTGGGGGTCCCCTGCTCCGTGCCAGGCGGGAGCAGATCCCTGGGCTGTGGGCTGCCCTGGACTGCCATTGAAGGGCAGGAGGTACCATGGTCAGAAATGTGCCCAGCAGCCACTGAAATTCACCGTGACTTTGTTTTCCCATCTGTGAAATGGGGGTAGCTGATGATGATAGCACATAGCTCCCTGCATTGTTTGCAGGGTTAAGATATATAAAGTGCTTACAACAGTATCCAGGATGTAGCAAGGTGCCAGATGAGGGCTAGCCATTACCATTATTGTTTTATTTATCACAGGAGTGAGAAGGCGACCGTCTCTGAGGTCATCTCAGCTGGTGGAGAAAGTGAAAGGCAGATTGGCCCCAGAACAAAGTGGGGCTCCTCTCCATCAGAGGCCAGAGAAGCTGGTGTTATTCTAGAGCTCACTGGGAGATTCCCCACCCCCAACCCATCCCCACGGGCCTGGGCACCCATGCCTGGTGCCTGGGCAGATCTGAGGCCACCCGCCAGGAGGGTGGGAGCTGGATTTCCCAGTGCAGACGCCTGTCAGAAGCTCACAGGGAGAATCCAGCCCTCGGGCTCTGCACGCTACAGTCACCAGACATTTCTGGCAGCAGCGATGTTTCAAAGCCACCCTGAGAACTGAGGTTCAGATGGAATCCAATTGGAACGCCAGGGGCTCCGGGCCTGGTGACACACCCAGCGGCTTTGGCACAAAGAGCAACCACTGAGCTGTAAGAGCACAAACACAGAAGGTTGGTTTGCTCTGGGTTTGCGGCTCCTGTTTATCTTTTCTGGTGGTCCACCAGAATCTGGGTGACGACAGTTAAAACTCTTGGAATGCGTTAGCCAGAGCTTTGACCAAAAGCCCAGCCTGCCCTGCATCTAGGAGTCTAACAAAATGATTCCACAAGGGTGTTCCCAATGCCTCCTCCTTCACTCATCCCTTTGCTCCAGGGCCCCTCCCACCCCTGGATCCAGCTCAGAGCAAGGACGTGGGGCGGGGCGACATGTGGGAGAGGGCTCTGATTGTCACGGGATTGGTGGGCGACATCACCGCAGTTAGCAGTTAGCTGAGTGCTGGGGCGGCTGGAGCCGACTGCAAGACTGCAACCCCCACACCCAGACCCTGGGCTCATATCCCAGCTCCGCCCCTCGCTGGCTGTGGGCACTTCTCTGGCCCCAGTTCTCTCATCTGTAACATGGGGACAACTGCACCTCCCTCTGACGTGGTTGTGCACATTCAGTGCATTGATCTGTGCCAAGCCCTACAACAATGCCTGGAGTTCGCAAACAACCGTTATCATTTTCCCATGAGCCAAGTGAGGGTCCCCCACACACAGTTATCCTGTGCGCTACGAGACTTTGAATGTTCCACTGAACGTGTCAGCAGGTTGGAAGGGATTGATTCCATAACGACCTGAGCCTGAAATAGAACGCTTTTTAAAAATACATAAACACACAAAAATATTTTAAAGGTTTTAATACCCACGGACTCTTTCAGGAATGCAGTACTATGTTGTATCAGATGTAGCCTCTTCACCTCCCACGTTCTCAGGGCTGCGCCTGCCCCCCAGGCCCTCAGGTGGTGTCCTGTTCATAGGACCCTCTGAGGCATCCTGGGGCCACCACCCCAGGCCCACCAGCCCTGATGGCCCCAGTCTCTCATAGGCCTGTGCTTTAGAGCCAGATCAAAGGCCACACTCATGAGGGTGCAGCTGCCTCAGGGACCAGGTGACATAACCCAAAAGGGCAGGAGAGTTAACCTTTAGCCAGCCACTTCAGCCAGAGGGCATGAGGATTCCTGCTCCCGTCCTTCTCCGGCTGGAATGTCCTGCTCTGTGATTGCTCCATCTGGCCTGTGCGAACCTCCCTTCATAGCTGAGGTGCTCACTCCCCTGGCGGTGTACCTGAAGAGCGGGTCGCCCAGGGAGACCGCACCTGGGCGGCTTTCCACCCTTCCCCGCCGTCCTTACCTTTGCCTCCGCTCTGGCTGCCCTGAGACCGTATCTCCCAGAGAAAGCACCATGGCCTCATCCCTGCCTCATCCTGTTCCCCAGAGAGCTCGGGCTGAAGCCTTCCTAAAGAGGGGAGATTGTGCTTTGTCTTAGGTGCACCTTTACCAAGAAATGCCGACTGTTCCAGAGAATCACATAATCAATAGCAGCAACACGTAAGGTGTGTGAGCCACTAATACAGCATACTCCTATCCGTCTCGCGTGTAGCTGGGGCATTCACGGTGATTGTCTTTGAGTGTAGTTGGGCCTGAGTATTTACTTATTGAACTACTTCATTAGGAATCACCTCCGTTTTCTTTCTCCCTTATATTGCTTGTAGGGCATTATATTGATTTTGTTATTATGGATATAGAGAAGTCATAGTATCTATAATCTTAATATCACAAGTGTTAGGAGGTCATCAAAAGATATTTGTCATGTAAAGTGGGCATCTGGGTTTGTAGACCTGAGAGCCCAGGGGAGAGAGCACTAGGCCACCCATCAGCTGTGTCCTGGTGGTTAAGATCCTGGTCTCTGCAGCCTTGGTTTTGAGATTGGCTGAGATGGGCCCCAGAGACCTGCACAGCCCTGCCTCCCTGAGGTTTAATTTAGATGTCACCTGCTTTCGTTTTTCTGGGCTTCCACTAGGGTGCTTTCTCTGTTGTCGGAGCTTAAATCCGCCCGCCTCTCACAGGCAGGAGCAGGGGCCATTCCCGCCTGAGACTGGCAGGGAGGAGTGGATGCCCACCTAAGTTAGTGCCCACACCATAGGTCCCCCGGCTGCCATCCTAGCCCACATGGGCGTCCTACCCCGACTGTCAGCCCACCCATACACATCAGCCAGTCCCACCCCGGATCTCCGCCTGCTTCCGGACGCTGGCCTGCTTGCTGCATCCCACCTCCAGGTACCACCTCCTGGTCTTACTCCTGGTGTAGGTGCCAAGTCCATGGCCCGGAGCTAGATGTCCTGGAGGGTGGGAGGTCCAAGAGCCAGGCTGCGCCCTTCGCGTTGTTCTGGGTCAGTGGTCGGCAAACTCATTAGTCAACAGAGCCAACTATCAACAGTACAACGATTGAAATTTCTTTTGAGAGCCAAATTTTTTAAACTTAAACTATATAGGTAGGTACATTGTTATTAACTTAATTAGGGTAGTCCTAAGGCTTAGGAAGAGCCACACTCAAGGGCCCAAAAAGCCACATGTGGCTCGCGAGCCGCAGTTTGCCGACCATGGTTCTGGGTGAACCACAGAGAGATTGTGTGAGGTTCAGAAGCAGGAAAAACTTTCTCCCTGGAACCCACTCCCCCAGGTGTGGGGACCATAGCCACACTGGTAACCCCTTCCATCTCGCCATGTCGATGACAAGAGTCAGACTGGGACCAGGGCAATTGCGCGCCCCCCTCCCCCCCATCCCAGAGCCCTCTTTTCTACTCAATGTATTTTGTAAAGCTTCAGGAATGCCTAGACATGTTGTTTTAGTAAAGACCATGATAAAGTAGAAAGTTAGGACGAAAAGAAGTTTGGCCCTGTCGCTGAGGCTCAGTGTTTGAGTGTCAGCCTATGAACCAGGAGGTCATGGTTTGATTCCGGTCAGGGCACATGCCGAGAATGCAGTCTCAATCCCCAGTGGGGCGTGCAGGAGGCAGCCGACCAATGATTCTCTTTCGTCAATGATGTTTCTATCTCTCTCTCCCTCTCCCTTCCTCTCTGAAACAATAAAAATATATTTTTAAAAGAAGTTTGTCTCTGTAAATGGAGCAGTTTGATGCAGAAAAGGGTATTTACCAAGGACGAAAGGCCCAGGTAGGGACAGACAGGGTACCTAGACGGGCGAGTCTGAAGTGTGTACAGTGGGGCCTTGACTTACGAGTGTCCCGACTAACGAGTTTTTCGAGATACGAGCCGTCTCTCTTCCGATTTTTTGCTTTGAGTTGCAAACTAAAATTTGAGTTATGAGCCAGCTTCAGATACCCCACTGCTCGTTGGCGCAGCGAACATCACAGTGAACACCACAACATCAGCCCAGCATCATGTGACTCACTCGTTCACTTCTTGATTTGACATCCGAGTAATTTGAGTTACGAGCTCCGTCATGGAACGAATTAAACTCCTAAGTCAAGGCCCCACTGTACTTCCACGCCTGCGCCCATTCGAGGGCTCACATCCCTCAGGGAGGGGCTTCTCTGACTTTGGGGGACATTTCCACCCACACACTCATCCCCCACAGGCTCCGATGCAGCGTGGTGTCCTGGGTGGGGGCTCGCCCCAGCCGCTAAGCCACCACTGGGGGTCTCAGCCCATTGTTTTGTGTCCTAGGTAAGTCTTGGGGATAAACACTTGCACATGAAGCTGTTAAGAACCTCCTTAGTTTAACTGGGCCTTTTGGTAGCAAAAGAAAAATGCTAGTTGGGTCTTAAACTGAGGTCGTCAGTGCTGTTTCCTGGAGCTGGGGTTCCTGCTTTGGAAGTGGCACTAAGGAGGCTCGGGAGGGGCGCTGGGTTCTTCCTGAGTCTCAGGATTCAAGATCTGTCTCAGGCGCCTTTCAACAGGCTTAAAGCTGCAGCGAGGATATTCCACGCACCAGGGGCTCCGGGGAGCTCAATGCTGCCTACAGATGTCCAGGATTGTGCTTCATTTAAAACCAGAGCTCAGTGAGGACCTACTGCAGCCCCAGAAAGCCCGCTTTGCAAAGATGGTCAAGACAGCAGACCCTGTGGGGCCACCAGAACCCGGCTTGTATCTGAGGGTCTCACACTCCAAGGCCTCTCTTTCAGGCCTCCAGACACGCTACCATCTGGTAGCGTGGCTGGGAATCTGGATGTCCGACCAGCCCCCAGCAAATTCGTGCATGCTTCAGTTTGAGGCCAACCTCCCAGTGACAGCCCTGCTGCAGGGGTCAAAGGGTCATGGATGAATCAATCTTATTGACTTGCATTGCTGAGGTTGCAGGGCCCAGCCAGCTCAGCAGACCCCGCGCCAGGCAGGGCATGGAATATTCACTCCCTCGTTCAGGGTCTTTTACTGAGCAGCCCCTGCACCTGGCTCTGATTCAGGGCTGGACAGAAAGTCAGACAAAAATCCCTGTCCTCAGGCCATCATTCCAGTGGTGACAAGGCCTTGCATTCAAATAATGTGACTTACAGATACTGTCACATCGCGACCACTCCATAACTCCACAAACCTTTCGGTGGGCATATTATTCTCCCCTTTTCACCGGCGAGAGGACAGCCATAGAGAAGCCAGAAGGCTTGTCTGAGGTCCCCCGTCCCAGCTTGTAGGGGAAGTGATCGTAAGGCAGCGCCCCTGCCCTCACTTCCCCGGTCCGGTGGAGTCTGGGTGGGCGTATACCTGCAGAGAGCTGCTTCTCAACTGGGCCATTTTGTCCCCCTGGGACACTTGGCAAGGTCTGAAGACTTGTTTGGTTGTCACAACTAGGAAGGGCTCCTGGAGTCCCGTGGGTAGAGGCCGAGGATGCTGCCACACATTTCACACCACATAGGACAGTCCCAGAGCAAAGAGTTATCCACCCAAATTGTCAATTGTGCAGCGGTGGAGAAACCCTGCAATGGGTGGGGCGGGGCAGGCATTTAACACATCAGCTTGGATATTTCTGACAGGTACATGCATTATACTGTACATTGTACAGAAGGGAAATTGCAGGTAGCAGGGGTAACTAATGCCTAAGATCATGATCAGTAGGAAGGGTAGAGCTGGGATTTGAACCAGTGTTCACCTCTGAATCAGCCCAACTCCAAGCATCTATGGTTTTGTTCCTGAGGCACGGCCTCCCCCGGAGCCAGCAGACTAGGATCTGAGGGGAGTAAGGAGGTGATCTGTGCAGTCACAGGGCCACGCCCTGCGGTGGAGCAGCTCAGAGAAGCGCTGCACCCCCAAGCCCCCAGCAGATGCTGTCCTCGGGTCCCTGCCCAGAGCCAGGAGGCCCAGGCTCCCGGCTGCCAAGTTGCCTCATTTCCCACTAATGAAATGTCCCTGGAACTTGGTTTTTGTTTGGTTGGCAGAGCTGATCCGAGGAGCCTGTCTTTAACCTGGAGTTAGAGCAAAGGCTTAAACCCAACGCTCCCTCCCCAACCTGGGCTAAAGCTCCCGCTGTCTCCCATGTGGTCACCACAGGGGCTCACCCGGAGGCTCCCTTGGCCCCTGCCCCCAGGACATAGGAGTCTCCCAACCACTCAACCCACTGGTCCAGGTATTGGCTCCCCAGGCCCACCCCTGCCCTGGCAGGTGGGGTGCACTCCTCCTCCTGCAGGGGGAGGACCCTGTTTCCGGAGGGGGGTGGGCTGGGACAGGACGAGGGACGGGGAACCAGGGATATCTTCCTCCCAGTTCAGAAATAACGTGTTCCTGCAGAAAGCCACTTCCACGGCCACATGGCAGCGTCTGCTTGTGGGCATCGTGCTGAGGGTCTATTTCTGCGCAGACATCCGTTGGGCCTGCTATGGGCTGCGAGGCGAGCCTGACACCCAGGGTGCATAAGTGGGCAAAGCTGTAACCGCCAACCCACCCCACCTGGTGAGAAAGTCCGAGACAGAGGAGGGAAGAGGGGCGCTTCACAGCAAGCTGCAGATGGTCCGGCTTCTCCTCAAAGGCTTGGGGATCCCTCCCCTCACCCCACTTGGGTCCCTTCCCTTTCTCACCCTTTTGCCCCATGTGGGCTCTGAGTCAGAGAAGAGGTGAGGCTCCCCAGACTCATAGATTCGCTCCCCGCAGAGAGCCTTAGAAGGAGGGACATTTCAGAACTGAATTGTTCCCGCACGTGGGAGGGGAGAGGGGGCAGGGGACATTGAAATGGGCCTGTGGACAGGGGGTGGGGGGGGTGAATGATCCGAGTATGGCCCACCCACCTCTCCAGGTGAGGGCTGGGCTTGCTCACACCTGGCATAGGTGGGACTTTCCTGGGCCCCAGCCCAAATGCCAACAAGGTCAGACAAGGCCGTGTCTGAAATGTAAACTGTCAGCGGATGCTCGCCTCGCTGTGACAGAGGCCTGTGTATTTAAACCTCTTCCCTGCACGATGCGTTGTCTGCTTGGGGTCCAGCAAAGAAGAGGAAGCACAGGAATGATGTGGAGAAAAGAATCCGCTGCAGGGACTGGACCGCAGGCCACTGGGAGCCCGTCAGTCTCTTCTGCCTGAAGCCCCAGGACCAGGGAGCAGGATGGAGTCAGTCCACGTGAAGTAAGGGGGCAAAGAACCCATGAAAAACTGGCTGGAACTGTACCGGCCTCTCCTCTCCAGGCCTCGTCCTGACTGCCATCCTGGAGGCCTGCCTGCAGGAGGAGGGACCTGCTCTGGGTGCCTGCACCCACCTTTCAGAATTAACACACTACTGCTTCCCTTCCACCCACGTGTCTCAGACAGAATCCACCCTAAACACGCAGGAAAGGGGATCATGGGAAACATTGTCCAGCTTAGCTAAGCTGACATGTTGCAAAATCACCAGACATGGTTTTATTCCAGTTACGTTTGTTTTTACCTTTCAAGCTCCTGATGTAGATTTTTATAGACGTGTGCGTGCGCGCACACACCTGGACTCCTCTTGAAACGAACATATCTCTGCTTTTCTCAACTGAATTCCTTTGATGATCCCTTCATTCTGACAGGAAATGAGCACGTGCCAGGAATCTGCTGGCAAAGAACGTGATGAGTGTGTATCTATGTGTGTGTGTCTGTGTGTGTGTGTCTGTGTGTGTGTGTCTGTATGTGTGCCTGTGTGTGAGTGCCTCTTTGTGTGTGCCTCTGTGTGAGTGCCTGTGTGTGACCGTGTGTGTGCCTGTGTGTGCCTGTGTGTGCCTCTGTGTGTGCCTGTGTGTGTGTGCCTCTGTGTGTATGCCTGTGTGTGTGTGCCCTGCTTCCACACACACTGCAGTGCTGGGAGTGGGAAGAGGAGAGAAGAGGGCAGAAGACAATAACAGAAAATGAAGCTGCACATTCAGGCAGGAGGCTGTGTCCTTCCCTACAACCAGATGCAGATTTCAATCAATTCAATCAATGGGCAATGTTTACTGGCCATAAAAACAGCCCAGAGGTTGCTGGTCAGCGGCTATAAGATGGATGACCAGTGGCCCCAGAGGTCCCAAAGGTCAAAGATGACTATCACCTTAAAATGTAATCTGTGCAGGCCCCCAGCCCAGGGGCCTAGGGGGTGGTGTGGGCCCTGCAGGCCATCAGCAGTCCCTGCCAAACCAGGCCACACTCAGCCACGCTGCCAGCTCAGCCCAGCAGCCGGGCAGATGGCCTTTGGGCATCACAGGCAGTGCGTCTGGCTGTGCATACTCCCAAGCCCTAGCCTGTGCAGCTGTCCTCCTAGGCAGAGAACCCACACATTTGTCCCCCCAGTGCTGCCCCTCATGACATCCCTTGGGGTCTGCAAAAGGACAGGACTGAAGTCTTGCTTCCAGCTTCCTTGGCTCAGAATGCAGCTCCAGCCTCTTAAGTGCAGAGTAAAGGTCACTGTCTTGCATTGCAACTGTGGGAAAGGATGATGTCAGCGGCCCCGCTCCACCTGGAGTGACGAGGGAGGACTAAAGACTTTCTTTCCTGGGTCCCCTCCCTCCTTCCTCAGCCCAGAAGTGCCTCCCGTTTCTTCCCCAGACATTCCTTCCCCAGCCTCCTGCTCCCAGGCAGGCACCGGAGCAGCACGTGGTGCACCTCAGCCTCACCAGCTCATCTTCAAATACTTCTTCCTCCTCCTCCCTGCTCACTGTCTGATGGATGCCAGACTTTCCTCCCGTCTTTGCTTTCCTTAATCATTACCATCCGCGCTGCTGCCTTGCGGAAGCACAGGGATGGGAAATGCCTGAGGAACGGGGTCTCCTGAAAGGGCCACCACCGTCCTCCCATTGTTGCTGGTTGGCTGTCGAGGCTCTGAACTCGAGGCAGGATCTGAGCTGCACATGAACCTCCTTTCACAAATCATCGCCGTTCGGCTGTTTAATGGTCGGCGAGTCACCCGAAGATGCAGTATTTCCCAAAAGCCAGGAAGCAAATAAATTATTACAGTTTAAAGATGAATCTATTTATTGATCTCCTTCTTTTACACCGTGAATGCTAATTGTTTTTCATGGTGCATGCATTTGGGATTCATCAAAATGAATTCTTAACGAATTTCCAAACACAAAAATTATAGCAGGTAACAGAGAGGCGAATCATGCTCAGAGGCCTGCATTTCTCAGAGGCCTGCTCCTCTGAGGGCCCTCGCAGTAAGATCTGAGACATCGCTGTCCACAGTGATTGACGAGTGTGTGGACATTACAACAAGCTACTTTGTTTGAGCCCCTACTGTGTGCCAGGCCTTGAGCCAGGACATTTATAAACATTTCATCGATTCCTTACAGCAGTCACAAGGTCAGTTTTATTATCCTCACTGGCCTGTCTTGAATTTCCACAAAATTTTTAGTGACGAAATTAAAAAATATAATAATGATTGAATATACTTTTCTTTGTAAAAGCTGGAATCCTTTGGTGGGGGGATACATGTATTTCACTGAACTGGGGTTCAACGTTAGCATGCCCTGTCATCAGATTGATTGCAAACGTTGATCTAAGAAACCATTCCCCGCTGAGCGCCATGACAATGCAGGGGGCAGGCAGGATTCGGTCAGCAGGCGTAGTTCCCTACCCCTGCTCTAGCTCATTGGTCAACCCGAGATTTGTCAAAACCATCTAGGAAATTTCCCCCCTTATTCTCACCCTGGACGGGAGACAGAGATCCAGGGGCCTGGCTGGATGGGGAGGTTTATTGCCATGTCAACAGCCCCCACTCCTCATGCCTCAGTTTACCCGAGGAGGCTGTGGGTAAACACCTGAAACAAACACCCTCCCTTTGGCTTCTGAATAAATTTTTGCTTTGAAGTTTGCCAAGTTGGTCCATGTGAACACACATCCCGCCCACACGTTGCCCTTGAACGGTGCACACTCACAGAGCTGGAAACACGGGCTGCCTTTCTCCGTTTTGTACTTAATCAACTGTGAACTTCCCGAGCTGAGCGGTCAAGGGTCAGCCTGGAAGCCTGGACAGGGAGGAGGGGTGGCTGTGGGTCAAGCTCAGTTTCTTCGGAGGCATCTCCCTTTCTGTGCCTTGTCAGTGGCACTCTCCTGGTCATGTCCAGCTGACCAAAGACCCCGAGAGTCCCTTTGTCCCTGCTCCTTTTCCTCATGTGCTTAAGGCTTGGTAGAGGCCACCTGCTCTGGTCCAGCTTCTGCTGTAAACTGTGAGTTAGGGGCAATCCCAGCCTCCTGCCCCACCACTAACCAAACCAGAGCACCTGGGCCAGGTGGACTCCCTGCTCTGCCATTAACTACCCACCCACTCTTGCCTTCATTCATGCTTTTCATCACTCAGCAGGGCTCATGGAGAAGCTAGCAGGACACCAGGTACTGGGGTGAGTGATGGACCAGCCGGACTCCTTTTCCTTGTTATCAAGCTGGGACAATCCAGCTTAGTTCAAAGATGTTGCCACAAATGAGATGACATTTCTGCAAGCTGCTACTGGAGCAGCAAAATCATTCTAAGCAGGCATTCAGCATGCGGGCTGTAGATGCTACTATTACACACAGCTTCCTTTGTTTTCTAACACCGTGTTTTATAAAAAGCAGGACATATAAGCACTGGCATTGTTGTAAGTGCATTTCTGAGCCAACAAGGAAGCTTAGCCTTTGTCTTCACGAAATAGATCAAATGTGAGACTGTAGCTGTATATTGTATGGCCAAGATTTTAATCAATATATTGGAAGCCATTCAGCCTCCCACTCCCCCAGTGGGTTGCAGGGTGGGATGGCGGGGTTTGGAGGGTCACCTGAATGCAGTTTGTGTAGGTGGTTCTCGCTCCCGGGGCTTATGTTCCTGATCGAGGTACTGCAAACCCAAACGATGCAAATTAAACGTGATAATCCCTATTGCAGCAAGGCCATTATGTGGGATTATGTGATGAGAGTAACTGTGGAAGGCTCCCACGGGGGAGAGAATGGTAGGAATGAAAGCATCGACACCTTCTAGAAATAATAATAAAATGCAAGAAAGCAAAAGGAAAAAAAAGCATTGAGGTGTGAATGTGAACGGTATTTTCTAAGAATGGTGAGTGGCCTGGGCTACCCACCTCTCCCACTGGGGAAACTCGTGGCTCTCTGTCATTCCTGACATTTCAGCTAGTTAACCCCCAGCTTCTGCCTCCACAATGACCCAACCTTTCCCCTTGGTGTCCTCCACACCCACCATAGTTCTGGTTCTCAGAGTCTCTTGATTAGACTCACCACCATCTCCCACCTGCTCTTCCTGTCATAATTCTCTCCATTTTCTAATCTCTTCCTCAGCCAAGAAACAGGACTGTCCCTGCCCTTAAATACATTGAGATCTCCCTAGACCTCACAGGAAAAAGCCAAACTCTGTGGCACTGGCTGTGAAGATCATCAGCTTCCGTTCACAGGCTCAGCATCATTCCCTGCCAACGTGCAGTCTGTTTTCAAGCTTTGGCTACAAATGGCTTAACCAGTGTGGAAGGTGATTCCATCAGACAAGGAGTGGGAGGTGGACAGCTGCACGGTTGCTGCTCTAGAAACCCAGTGGTGTCACCAAAGTCTCCAGTTTGCATCTTTCTGTGCTGCAACACCGTGGGTTGGCTTGGGCTTTAGGTGGGTTCCATGTGGCTCGCATGGCCCCAGGCATCACATACTGGTGCTTCCCCAGCTATGTCCACAGATAGGAATTTCTACTTGAATGTCCCTTTTTATTGGAGATGAAAACCGTTCCCCAAAGCATCCCCTCAGATCTCATTAACCAGAATGGCATTCAGACCTTTTCCTAGCCACGACTAGAACTGAATTTGCAGTATTGATGTAAATGAATCAAGCTTCAATCCCCAATACCTGAGCTCATGGTCATGTGGTGTGAAGAAGAGGGCCAGATCCAGGCTAATCATCGGGAAAGAAAGGGGCAGTGGTTCTTGGGTAAGCAATTGACTAGATTTGCTGATCCTTGAAAGCACCACTTTCATACCGCCATGCCTTTACCTGAATGTTCTTCCACCCCAGGCAACTCCTACTCATCCCTCAAGAGCCTTCCATAGTGCCACCCGCTGTGCGATGTGGCTGTGTTGGGAAATCCCACATGGCGAAGAACTGTGGGAAACGTGGGAAACCTGTGGGAGCTGAGGGCAGGCTCCAGGGACAGCCAGCAAGAACGTGAGGCCCTGAGGCCTACCCCCAGAAGGCACTGAATCCTGCCCATACAAGGCTCATGAGACCACCGCCCTAGCCAACACCTTGAAGTTAATACCCTGTTTCATCTTGCCACTCCTCCTAACCCACCCCAGCCCATTCTCCACAGGGCGGCTGAGCATTTTCCCCTCTAAATCACATCTCAGTTCCCAACTTACAACTTTCAAATGAGTCCTCTTAAACACTCCTGACGGTGGCCACATGATTCTGCAGTCAGGACTCCTTGCTCCAGTGACAATGTGCCTGGCTCACCAGCTGCTCACCGACTGCCCACACCTTCCCACCTCGGGGACTTCACATGTGCTCTTTCCTTTGCCAGAAGGTCTTCCCCATGACAACTGCTCTTCAGGTACCGGCTCCTTCTGCTTGGGAGCTTTGTGGCTGACTTTGCCACCCCGTTCCTGGGTTAGCAGGTTAGCCCTCTCCTTCTCTTCTTCACGGCCTGTATTATGGTTTGCAGTTGGCTTATCCTCCCACCCCTGCGAGCCCCGTCCCTCCTCACTGCAACGGGGGCCCTGGAAGGACAGAGATCACCATTGTTTCATGCACCACTGCAACCTCAACACCTACTTCTCTGTCTGGGCCATGGTAGACATTCAATAACTATTGCTCAAGTGAATAAATGCGTTTAATTTTCAGTTGAATGTACCAGAATGTGTGGTATATAATCAAACGAAGGCTTGTCCTCCTCTGTATGTCACTGGAAATGAAGGCTTTGGAGATAAAGCCTGCAAGAAGAAAATAAATGAAGGCAGGAATCAGTGGGACTTGGGCAGGAAAGAGCTCTTTGGACTGGAATCCCGCTCCCCCTCTAACTAGCTGTGTGACCTAGGCCAGGCACTGTACCTGTCAGTGTGTCCATTTTCTAACCTACAGATGTGGACTAACTCAGAGGATTTTTGAGAGGCTCAAATGAAATCATGTCTATCGAATCCCTGACAGGGTCTTGATAAATGTGTGTGTGTGTGGTGTGTGGTGTGTGCACTCACAATATGTACAATGAGGTTTACAAAATACACTAAATTAGCTGGATAGCTTCTGGGATGCATAAGTGATCTGAGTGCCTTGGCTGTATTAATTTAGCATTCCCTAGAAATGCCTGAAAAATAATAGGCATTCAATGATTCATTGTGGAATAAATAAATGAAGATTGAATTTCGAGGTCCTTGGTTTTTATTGAGGTCAATATGAGAATGAAGCATTCTCAGCTACTGCAAAACTGGCCTTGAAGGTACCATCTATCGATGGAGGAAAGAGTTCTTTGGACTGGAATCCCGCTCCCCCTCTAACTAGCTGTGTGACCTAGGCCAGGCACTGTACCTGTCAGTGTGTCCATTTTCTAACCTACAGATGTGGACTAACTCAGAGGATTTTTGAGAGGCTCAAATGAAATCATGTCTATCGAATCCCTGACAGGGTCTTGATAAATGTTACTCCTCCCTTCGAATTCTTTTATTTAAGGATCTAGGCAATATACTCCACCAGAGCATAAGGATAGGGTGTTGGGCCTCCCTGTATAGATACTTAGGCCTATTTAATTCACTTCTGCTCCAGCTGTTATGACATGTGAAGCCGTGCTGGATGGTAAATTGAAGTTCTTGGTGCTCTGAAAGCTTCATCCACCCCATTCCCCTAAAAGTTTTGGGAACAACAAGCAGAAAGTGGAGTGTGAGGGGCGGGGAGGAAGTGAGATACAGGAGCAGCTGTTTTGGCAATAAAGGGACAGGCAAGCGCATCTGGACCCTCTGAGAGGACCCCTTGGCTCATTAGGAAAGAGACCTAAGACTTGTGCACCATGGGTATGGTGGTGTGTTCTGGTTTGCTCTAGAAAATTCTGCTATATTCCAGTGTTTTCTGGAATGAGGTCATCATGGACATGGGGGCCTAAGCAATGAAAATCCAGTATGTGAGGGTAGAGACTGGAGTTGCCTCTGTCTGGGTAGGGGTCCTCTTTGGTCAGTGCTGGCCGAGCGGAGTAAATAAGCTTTGTGCTTCTCCTGTCTAGATGGGAGTGCAGGTCACCTGGGAGGTGTGTCCCAAAAGTTTTATTTTATATTGCATTTTAAAAATCTTAAGTTTATAGAGTATGTTTATTTATGTAGGTGACTCTCAACTTGTTAGAAAATGCCTCTCTGGCCCGGCCAGTGTCACTCAGTGGTTGAGTGTCCACCTATGAATCAGAAGGTCATGGTTCAATTCCAAGTCAGGACACACGTCCAGGTTGAGGGGTTGATCCCCAATAGGGGGCGTTCAGGAGGCAGCCAATCAATGAGTCTCTCTCATCATTGATGTTTCTATCTCTCCCTTTCCCTTCCTCTCTGAAATCAATAAAAAAAAAATTATATCTAAAAAAGAAAAGGAAGAAAATGCTTCTTTGGAGGAGAGTATCCTAAGGAAGAAGCAATCCCAGCAAAAGTAATGGGGGAAGAGGTCACAGAGATGTGGCCCCAGGAGGCCCAGCAGCACCTAGTGCTACCGAGTAATCAACGAAAATGAGGGCCCTTTTCTGTGGATCACATCCCATTTTCCCAGAGGCATCCATTTCATAAGAGCAAACACTGGTCCCTGAGTTACAATGAAATCACTCCACGGAATGTTGTACATGTTAAAGCTCACGCCTTTTAACACAACCATTTTATGGTAAAATAATTGTATTATTCACAACTGAGAATCAACATAAAAATTTGGTGCAATGGTCATAAATCCCAAGAAAAAATAATGCCCGTAAAGACTTTAAATGAATCCCAACCCTTTTCTGTGCTGGCATGTTTATTCAACTTCTAAAAGAGGACGGCTGGCCCCTCTACCTCCTGTTCTGTGAGGGGCCCTGGAGGAAGCGAGAAAGCGAGGAGGCAGGGTCTGCACGCGACTCTAGGCTGTGACTAGTAGGTGTGCGCTGTGTTAGCTCTGTGATCCTGGCCATTTATCTTAAGTGATCTGCAATTTTTTCATCTGTTAAGGGGAGATAATAATTCATGGCTTTTTGGGTTAAGGATTGAGCAGAATAATGACTGCAGCTAGTATAGCATCTGGCACAAAATAAGTACACTCAGAAATGTCAGTCCCTTCCACCTGCCTCCTCAATTCTGTAAAAGTGAGCCCTTTGTTCTGGGCTGAAGAAAAGAATAAAATGCAGTCGGGGGGGAAATGAATTAGAGAGCATATTTCCCTGTGACACAGAAGCAGGAAATAAAGAAGGCCTGAAAAATCTCATCTTTATGCCTTAGGATGATAATAATACCATTTATTTAAAATGTACTCGATGCCAGTTCCGTTCTAAGTGCTCCACATTTGTTAACTCTTTTCTCTTTTAACCCTTATGGCAACACCATGAGGCGGGTACATTGTTCCCATTTGACGGATGAGGAAACCGGGGCGAGGAGACGGAAGGAGCTGGGGCTCCAGGAGAGTTGTCTAGGCAATACGTGGCAGAGGGCGATCTGAACCTGGGCGGGTTCATTTTCTGGGAAAGTGCCGCGGAGACAGATTTGCTGGAAGGAGGTGGGCTGAGAAGTGTTCTGGGATCTACGCGGGGAAGAGAAATGGGCAGAGGGAGAAGTTGGGCTGTGACCCGGTTGCAATAGAGGTGTAAGCAGTGAAGCTGGGATGGCCGTGGGGTGATGTCCCAAACTGAGGTCGGGAGGATGGAGACTTTGTACCGCCAGGACCAGCCGTGGGTGCAGCTGCCTTGGGGAAGGGGCTCTTTCCAGTCCAGGAAATTCCTGGAGAAGGACTTAACTGAGAGATGCCAACTGCCAGCCACCTGTACCTGGTCCCTTGGCAGCCATTACAGTCAGCCTTTGCCCTACTCAGATCCACTTCCTTTAAATAAATTCTGGGAGTAGCTCTTCCGGGGTTTGGGAGGGAAATATTCGTGGGGTAAACCACATCCTGATGTTGCAGTAGCTCTCCAAGCCGCCGCTGATACACGTGGTTCACTCTAAGTTCCCCTCCTCACTGGCGAGAACCTCTGCTAATCTACTTGGCTGACCCAGATCCTCAGCCATGAGGGGTATGACCCTGATAGCCATACCTTCAGGTCTACAACTGATGCAAGGCGTTTTGACTTTTTTGGGGCAGCTGCCTTCAGCTTCCTATTTTTCATTCTTGCCTTCTTTGGGTTGGATGGATGCCATGTTTTATTGATCATTTCAAAAAATCTCTGCAGCTCACGCCCCTCTGACTACCACTCCATCTTTGCTGCCCATAATGAAAATGGCACCCACTGGTCTCTATTGTTTCAGGACCCTATCGTCTTGTTGTTATCAGGGCCCAGTGCGGTTATGGCACTGCTCCCCTCAGCCCTGGCCTATGGTGCTGCTGGGGCCCTCTCACCAGCACAGTCCTGGTCCCCTGGAACCAGAATGTCCTCCGGCCTTTCCCACGGAGTGGCCCCGGGTGGGTTTCTGGCCGCACACAGCTTGTCTACTCCAGCAGTCCCACCACGCTGAGCTTTTCCTTCTTTCTTCCACCATCTGCAGGGGTGGCTCTGGCGTATTTCTCCTTGACTTCACATCAGCCATTGTTTCCTCCAAGCTGAGCGGTACCCTGTCCCTGGGTCCTTGCCAGGGTGTTAAACCCCATATCAATAAACTCCCCTTTGTCTTATTGATAGTCTGTCTCCCCTTGACCCAATACCCTCAGAATCCAGCCCCATAATTCTCCCAGTTCCTGCAGGTGCATGCTAGCTGGGCCTTGCACCTCCCCTGGGATCTAGTTCTTACAGGCCCAGCACCCCCACAGCCAGGTTTGATTGTGACTAACCCCTAGCTAAGTGGTCTAATGGCCAGGAAAGGAGGTGGGGGAGAGTGTGGTCATGCAAGGGAGAGGCCTCTGCAGGTCCTCAAACAAAGGAGTGGGCACTTGGGCAGGACGGGGAGAGTTCCCGAGAACCCAGGGATTCAAGATTGCTCCAGTGCATCAGCTTCCACCACCCCATCCACCTCAGTCAGGGCTCTGAGCACGGTGCTGGCCCTTTGGAGGCCAGGACCTCAGCCTCTTCCAGAGCTCCCCTCACCACGTGAGCCCTGGGCCCGACCACAGCTTGTGCTCACTGCAGGGATGGGCGCTCCTTATGCTGCCAAGGACTCTCTGGCCTGCACATTCAGCCTTTAGTTGGTGATTAATCACCCTCAGCTTTTCATTGTCTTTTCTCCAGCGTGTCCAACAACAGCTATTGGAATCCACTGTCCTTGTAATTCCTGTTTTCCCTTACTTCCCAAACACCTTTCCCGCTGCAGACCCCTTCCCTTGGGACGCCATCCTAAATCCACCATCAAGACCTACACCCCTGAAAGCTCACCATGCACGGCCCCAGCACGCCAGAAGGTACCCACGGTCACCCCCACCAGCGAGAGGATCCTCACTGTCTTGGCTCAGTGGGTGCTCAGACCCCAAATCCTATTTTAGATCCTTTTCCTTGCACCACGCCTAGTACCAACTTCATAGGCTGGGTTCTGGGGGATGCAGACTATGAGCTAGAGAGAGATCTGCATACAGGAAGTTTATAGGAAAGGGTTCTCAGGATCAACACTCTAGGGGAGTGAAGAGTGGGGCTGGGCTGACTGTGACACAGGCACTTCAGTGGAGGGGGTGCTAGAGCTGGGAGGGGCCGTCAAAGTCTTTCTGACCCATCATTTAATGTGGTCACCCCAGGTGAGGGAGAGCAAGTGACCTTGAGGCAGACAGCTCTCTGGCTGTGAAGCAATCTCCTGGGAAGGACTCAGCAGAGCCATGGATGCCAACCCTCCCAGCAGCCAGGGTTGTGGGGGGGTTGGGGAGGGAGTGCTACGGCCCTGGGCTGGGAGTTGGGGTGGAAATCTGGGCGTGCTCACGACAGGCACCCAACACGTCATGTTGTCCACACACAGAATATAGGATAGGGAAGGCATGTATCTTATTTTTAAAGTAAAAATAACTTAAAAAAAAAAAGAAATGAAATCTGGAAAACAAAAGTCATGAATCTTTTATTATGGCTTTTGCTGTAATCTTTTTTTAGGGTTTTTGCCTTCCCGATCTCAAGTGTCCTTCACCCCAGGAGTCTTGTTTCATGTGGTCATAGGCGGAGCTTTAAGTTAGAGCTGCCTGGACTGTCAGCAGTGCCTGCCAATGCCCCTCAGATGGGAGGTTTGAAGAAGTTTCTCTCCCTTCAGATTTCACAATAAGTTAGACTACCCCAAATTCCTACCATATAACATCTTCATGCTCCTAATTAATTTATTAAGTTAGGCTTCAAGGCCCAGCCAAAATGCTTCCTCTCTGGGAAGCTTAACTTGACATGACCCGCTCAGTATGAGTCACTGCGGGTGTTCTCTTCACGCATCTCTATTTGAGCACTTGCTTGGTAGTGTTACATCCTTGGCCAGACTGTGGCCTCATCAGCAAAAGAAAAACAGGATACAGAACATATGCTTGGCACAGGCTGAGATTCAGTAAATGCTTGAAGACGGAAGAAAAATGATGTTTCATTGTAGCATCTTCAGTCATAAATTTTAACTAAAACTTAAAGTGCCACTGGGTGGGGCAAGTTTTAGACAATACATTTCATCTGTGGGCAAACCCAAGTGCTAAGTCATTTTGACACTAGTCAAAACAAGAAGCTATTGGCAACAGCAGTGCACACAGTCCCCTTTGCTTCGTCTCCCAGTTCCTGCAGGCGCCCACCTGGGAGGTGTGAAAGTGCAGGTGTAAAACCACTCTGTAATACGTTACCGGAGTCTTGTTCAGTCTCCGTAGATGTATATTTGCAAGATAATCATGTAATAAGTCAAAGACGTCCCTGATGCTGATACATGTCCTGAATTTAATGTGGCGAACTCCTTTCTTTTTGCGCAACCACTCACAACTTCCACAGCCACAGCCAACCATTCCCATGCACTGGCATATCTCTTGGGATTGCCTCAGTGTCTACACATTTTGGTGAGAAGATAGCAACACCTACAATGTAGTGAAGAGCCTGGAGAATTCAAGTAGAACCAGCGACACCCCTTTGGGTAAAATGTCCAGACCTGTTATTAGAGTCTACATAAAAGCACAATGCAAAAATCCAACGTTTCCCAAAGAACACAGGTATTTACAACCTTGTTTTAATGAGAAAGAGGGTATGTAAATGAAGCCGAGATGTTCATTGTTATTTTAATCATCGTATAATTAGCATAGGTTCACAGGAGAAAACAGAGGTTCCTTTAGATCAGCGGTTCTCAACCTGTGGGTCGCGACCCTTTGGGGGTCGAACGACCCTTTCACAGGGATCGCCTAAGACCATCGGAAAACACATATATAATTACATATTGTTTTTGTGATTAATCACTATGCTTTAATTATGTTCAATTTGTAACAATGAAAATACATCCTGCGTATCAGATATTTACATTATGATTCATAACAGTAGCAAAATTACAGTTATGAAGTAGCAACGAAAATAATTTTATGGTTGGGGGTCACCACAACATGAGGAACTGTATCAAAGGGTCGCGGCATTAGGAAGGTTGAGAACCACTGCTTTATATATTTTGCCTCCTCAGGACTCCTTTGTCCTTCTGGCGGGATGGTGTGGGCAGCTCGACTGTTTTCTTCTCTGTAGGAAAGGAAAGAATCTGTCTCTGGTGGAGGCACTGTGGACAGAATGAATGGATCTAGCCTTGCCAGGGAGAGTGCGGTGAATTGCTTACCTGTTTCCTAGAGATGCATTCCTCTCTCACTTTAAAAGCACTAATGAGGATGCTTTCATAACTAATTTGCTTAACGGGGCTTGGGAAACTAGAAACAATTTAAGTTTTAAAGACACATGAGCTCCTTTCTCATGCAAATCATTGAATCAGATGTGAAGGAGGGTCTAAGATTTGCCAACAAGAATCAAAAAGCAAGAAGATTCTCAGATGTCAGCACAAAAGCGATGTAACCGAGCGGGCGGGGGGTACACGGGGATGTACAGAAACCAGAAGTCGAGCTGCCTTCTCTCTTCATCGTGCTGCCTCTATAAAACCTTAGGTTGTGAGCTCGGTTCCTTTAAACGACAATTACAAGCACAAGCCTCCCTGTGGCCTTTTTTTTACTTTGTAAACAGCAGAAAGAACCGAACATCTAATTTTTGAAATTCCTCCGGCTTTTCTTTTTGACCTTTGGTATTTGTATGTATTGACGCTCTCGAAACCACTGGACAAAAACACCTTGAAGTGTCAAGCTTTAAAAATGAGTCTTCTTTCTCTTTCTCCTGTGCAGCGTGGACTATCTTGGCCTTGTCAAAATACATTCTCTAGTTAGAGGCTGGAAATATCTCCCTCCTGGCTCCAAAGTATTGATTTTCTCCAACACTCAGCTCTGTCAGTCAGCCGAGGGGTGAAAGGTGAAAGTTCACCCTGCACGGGTTGGCTTTACCTTCCTATTAATGTCATGCCCTTTCTGCATTTGATCGGTTTATGTGATCACCAATCATATAGAACTGGTGCTGCCCCGTTTTCCCTAGAAGGACACATTTAAGTCATCAGGAGATGCTAACACAATTCCTGGGATGGACACTGGGCAATTGACTAGGTAGGGCCAAGACGCAGCCATCCACTCCTTTAATGTTTATTTCTTAAAGAAAATTATTCGGCTACATGACGAATGACTCATTTCAAGATGTTCTATGTTCCTGTCTGAAAATTAAAGAAGTACACTCACTACTTACACATGTTACCCTCTGTGAGCCATAATGATCTCTTTTGTTACTCTTGCTTTTTTGAAAACCAATTCCACCCTTTACTTCAGAGATTCAAATCCAACTCCAAACGAGTATTAAGTTAAGTGAATTGCATGATCTCAATCCAGCCCCCTATCTTGGGGCCGCCAACCCACATCATCACATCTGACAAGCCATAACTTGGTACAATTAACAATCCACTTAGGAGCAACTTGGGGTGGAGATGAGAGCATGTGCATGCAATTCCCTTGCCCAAACCACAGAGGGTGCTGTTGAGTTTCTGGTAGGGTGTTTCTCGGCGCTCACATTTGGGCACTGCAGGAGGGGGACTCCCTCGCTGCTGCGCTATTGTCCTTGGTGAACAAGTTCACCTGTCCTGAAGCTGGCTCTCTGGGGAAATGAAAAATTAGATGGAAATGGAAGGCTTGATTTGGCACCAAAGGGAGTGGGGAGGGTGGAGGGGGGAAGCATATGGATTTCAACTGAGAATGTTTAAGAGTGAATAATGGTTTTAATGGGAAAAACAATCTTCAGTACAATCCAGCTTTATTTAACACACATATGTACAGAGGAACACCCGGCACATATAGAATCTACTAAGTGGAGTCATCAAGAGCTGTCTAGGGAGGCAGACATTTAATCCACTCGCTGGACGTGGTGAGTCCAGGCAGTACTTTCCCACACAGGCATCGCATCATGTCATCTTCCGCTTGTAAATGATCAGAGAGGCCACATGGGCCTCTACATTAACAAGGAAAGGTCCAAATACAGTGCCTAGGAAAGCAATAAAACACCGAAAGCATACACTGGCATGACAATACGAAGTTTACCTCGGCGCTGAGAAACCTAAGCTGTGGTGAAGTGTGGACTGTGGTTGTCAAAATAGCCAAGGAAAGATGTGTGTTAACAGGAATGCAAATATTAGTTCAGCAGTGAGAGATATCTGTCTAACCATCACCCATCATCCACCCCAGAGTTTTGTAATCGAAATATTCTACTGGCCAATAACTTCGGCTATCTGCAGACAATGCGAGACCGGCCGGCCGAGCCCCTGCCCAGGTGTCTGGCTCCTGCGGGCCTCACGGCGTTGATCTAAATGTCCGTGGCTTGCGCCGTCCATCCGTGCACGCCGGGGCCTGCCTAGCAGCCTCACACCTTTCTCGGGATGCACTGAGCATTTTGTTTCAAGAAATCTCCAAGGTATCCTTCCACATCAGCATTCCAAAACAGCTGTGCAGTCCAGAATGAATGTACCCCCAGTGCAGTTCACACAGGAGGCAGCTGCTGGGGCCCGAGAGGACTCGAGCCCTCGGGGACAACCATTTACCTCGGCTTCTCTACCTACATCGAACACAGCGGCATGTCCAGCAAACAAAGTCTGCACCGCATAGTTCGTGGTTTCTTCCTGGAAACGACACTTCTTATCTTTATAAGTACAATGTACATGCATGTGTCATAAATTCACCTGTGAAAGAACACCCAGAGTCTACAACCAAGGAAGAGTACAGGTTTGCCTTCAGTGGAAATAACAGACTTCACATCAATAGGGGAGAGAGGGCTAGTGGTCTTAGTTTCTTAACAGGGTCTTTAAAAATCTGTTTCAAGAAAATTACAGATATATTTGTTCCCGGACTATGGTCTTACTCTTTGGATATTACATGAACCCGGACATCTACATTAGATTAATGCTACCATTATGATTTCGGTTCCTCTGTAAACTTCACCTATTTTCTCTGAATTTCATAAATCATTTTCTATTTCTGCATTAACACCCCCATTTTACTCAACTAACCAACCAACCAACCAAATCCCCAACTATATACAGATTGAGGTTTGTCAGGAGTGATTCATACAGAATATTATTTGATGGATTCCCATCACTGTGAGCCAGAGCCGCAGAATGTGACGTGCGAGGTGAGAGAGGAAAGCCGCTGTCAGAGGGTGGTGAGCTCTCACCGCAATGTCGCTCAGGCTGGCCGAGCCCTGTCCCCATACAGACGCCCGGGTGCTTGCCCCACTGTTCCTAGTTTTCTAGGTACTTGTTTAAATAAACGCTGTCTTTACTTGTCTGCAGTTGATCAGTAGCAGTTGGAAGGCTGAACGATTACGTGATAACTGACCTAAGCCGTACGCCTGGGAACTGCAGGTCTGTGAAGTTTCTGGAAGGAAGGGCAAGCTCTGACTTGAACATCCTACAGCCACTGACACAGCGTCTTCTTTTTAGGTATATGCTATGCATCTGAACTTATTCTTTTTTGTAAAAGTCCATTTAAGAGATTTGTTATAGTGATTGGATAATTATATTAACTAGATTAACAAGAGATGGTTTTGTTTTAAACTACTAAATACGCTATCAATTAAGCAGGATGTGAGCATTTTAGAAGGCTGTGTCTGGGAAACTGTATTCTCCACCGGGGGAAAAATTCTTTGTTTGGTATATTTTCTCATTAATCCCAAATCGGTTAGGTATTAATAACGAAGATAGTGGTTAAACCCTAGGTAGTCGGAATAGCAATTTCCTAACAATCAGCTGAAGGGAAAAAAAAACACCATGTAAACACAGAATCTTTGTGGTAAACAATAATGTGTTTTAGGAAATCCAAAGGAAAATAATTTTGACAATTAGGACGGCCACGTTACCTCAAAACCCAGTGCCAGAATGACCGGCCCCAGCAGCATTTCAGAAAGGGGGTGCAGCTCGAGGGGCTGCTGATGTGGGCTGGGTGGCGATCAGTGTTCCCTGACTTTCGGGCTTCCGGTGCAGCCAGCCAAGGAGTGTGCCCAGGGACCCGCCTCCCTCCCTCTCCAGCAGGGAGACTTGACCTGTGACGGAAGGCCGCATCCTGCAGAGCGGTGTGTGCATGCCTCTGAATCAATAGGTGCCCGAGCAGGCGAATGTCCCAGACCATGCAGAGGTGACACAGACCAGGCCGCGCCCCCGATGCCCCTGGGTGGGCAGCACTGAGGAGGGGCCCAGCATAAGGACAGAGGGATCTGGGCTTAGAGAACTGCGCGCGCGAGAGCAGGCACAGGCGGCGCCAGCTCAGACCATGAAGCGGTGCTCCTTCCCGTCGTGGGCCATCAGGATGATGTTGCGGTTGGACGTCCAGATGAGCCGGGCTAGCCGGAGGGCGTTGTGGGGGCCGGGGGAGGCCGGCTGCACAGGGGGCACCTGGTAGGTTTTCATACAGCGCAGCTGGGGTGCCGAGTTGAGCATGCCGATGCTTCCCAGCAGCGAGGTGTTCATCTGGGGACACAGGGACATGAGAGCACACGTGTCACACAGAGACTCCTTCCCTTCCCTGCCGCACAGGTCAGGTGACACCCACCCCCGGTCACTTTCTCCCCCACAGCCTTGCGCATGCTCATCTGAGAGCTTATTCTGAACCACTGAAGGGACCTTTCCGTGTATCTGAAGTTGTTCTGATATTGTTACAGTAAAAGCATAAATCCAGAGAAATTTTTCTTTGTGGGTAGAACCTGGCAGCAGGAAAGCGCAATCTTTAAAAAGGACGCTACACTGTGCATGTTAACAAAACGGTTCAAGCCCTGGCCGGTTTTGCTCGGTGGCTAGAGTGTTGGCCTGTGGACCGAGGGGTCATGGGTTTGATCGCCAGTCAAGGGCTCGTACCTCGGTTGCAGGTACACTGATGTTTCTCTCTCGCTCTCTCTCTCCCTCCCTTCTATTCTCTCTAGAACTCAATGGAAAAAATATCCTCAGATAAGGATTTGAAAAAAAAAGTTTCAATCACACAGTATTTGGAAATTATGGATATTTTCTATTGCAGACCTCTTTGTTCTCAACAGTGCTGATGGATGAGTCCACAAAGGCAAGTGTGGGGACTTATCATTAGTTCAAGAAAACGAAGCGAAGTTAAGCAGCAGACCGCCCCACCCCTATCTACCAACACCCGCCCTCCTCACCTGCTGTTTAGAAAATTCAGTCTCTGGGAAGCTCTCCTTCGGTTTGAAGGGAAAATAAGAATCAGCTACATCTGAACAGCGTGTCTGTGGCTCACTCCTTTGCTGCCGTGCTAAAGGAAGTATACTTCCACGCCTTATTAGCGATCTCTCTTTACTAGTCATTGATTTCTACTTTCTGGCAGCTTTTCTGAATTTGACTTGAATTTTAAGTTCTTTAATCCATTCACATAAGTGAAAACTAACATGGAAATTATGGCTCCCAAACAACTATGCATTCGGGTCCAAGTGCTAAATATCAGGCAGCAGTTATCTTAGTAAACTGCTGTCCGAGTGACTGCATCTGATGAGCCCTTTAGACTCCAAATATCAGTCAACATTTTCCCAATGCATGCCTTTCGTGGGTTTACAAATCACCTGGGATCCATACCGAAAATCAGGAACGAGGTCTCGGAAATAATGTTTTTCTTTGCACTACTTTCCCCACCAATTCTTCTCCATCTAGACGTGTGAGATTCTGGGGGTCTGCGTGAGGCATGCAGCTTGTGACCCAATGAACGCAGACGGCTGGCACCCGGAGCCCTGGCCAGCCCTCGGACACTCTGCATGTGGACCAGAGCAGCACGCAGCCGCTCCGACCCGGGCCGGCTCAGAGCAGGACGGTGTCAGAGGGTGTAAATCACGGCGTCTCTAGCAGGATGCGTGCAGGCTCTACTGACATTTTCACAATTTAAATCATCTTGAGTAATAACCCTTTTAAGATGACTAATGTTACTGATTTTACTGCATTAATAATAGTGCCGAACACTGCACAGAGGTGAAAAAAAATCACTAGTGTCCGAGGTCACATTTTAAAACCAAATGTATGGTTATCATTAACTCTTTCAGCTAAAGTTCGGTCACCATTTAGAGCCGGGCAGTCCCTACCTGTCATCCTCCAAAGCGGGCCCCTTGCTTCCTTCTTCCCCGAAATTCCAAAAAAGGACAAAAACGAGTGCCTTATTGCTTCCTGGAGGTTCCCAAAGAGTTTCAACATAAATAATGATGGTGAGCTTGATTTTATAGTTCTCACTTGTACAAAAAGTAACAGCCCACGGTAATTTAGTCCTCTTACAGATCATATCTAAACGATCCAGAAAATTGCTGGTTAAAATGAACTGGCATCAACAGGCATACCGTGCTTTTAAAAAATCTAATTTCTCAGTTGATAAATAACCACAAAGTACTTTTCATTCTTTATGGATTTTCTATGAAAATATGTATGAAGCCTGATTTCTGCTGGTGGCTTAAAATGCTCAGGGTATTAAATATGCTCACACTTCCTTATTTTTAATTCTCTTCAAATTTAGCCAAGTACGAGAAATGGCTTGAGGGCTAATAGGGGGCAGGGAAAGAATACCTTACTGGAATTTTAGGATGGAAAGATTTTTTAATATATATCTGGGTTCCCTTTACAAGCTGAGCCATCCCTCAGACGATTGACAATTGCCTTCGGTAGGGTCAACAGCCTTCCTGCCTCTGGACAGGACTATTACAGTTGCACAAGTTGGAATGGTGAAGATCCTCATGTTAGACCATCCTTTCCTATGACCTCTTCAAATCAGAGGTGAATCTCAAGTTGTAAGGGTGAGTATTAATTTTTCCAATAAACTCAGTCAATGAATTCTCACCAAAACAACTACCTATTTTGTTATTCAGTGTATATATATATTTTGCCATTGACTGGCTATAAACTCTGCTAAAGTGAGGGCGATTTGAGCCTTAAATGAAGGAAAATGACCTGGAGTTGTAATATTTGGTAACATTAAATGTTTTCTTGATCATAAAGATAAATATTCATTGTGGAAAATTGAAATACGAAAGAGAAGTATAAACAAGAAAGCCAAAATCCCCTGAAATCCCACTGCCCAGAGATAAGCACAGTTCAGTAAACACCTTCCAGACCTTCCATATACATAAGGAGAAGTTAAAATGTAAAGGACTTTACATAAACAGGCTCACATTAAAAGGCAGTCTCACAATCTGCTTTTTTCATCCAACAAAATGTTGAGGGCAATCTTTTCATGTTAATGACTATAGATTTACATCCTACTTTTTAAATGGCTGAATAGCATTCTACTGTATGATGGAATCAATTAAAACAAATGAAACCAATATCCATCTAATTTATTATTAGCATTTATGAAAGAAGATACTTATTTGTTAGAGGGTGGTGGCAAAATTTATGTGAGAGAATTGTGGTTGTATTTCATTATTAAACTCCCCCTGATCAAATATCAATGAGTAAGATAAACTGAAATATTCAAATCATAGAAATACCTTGTTGGAGAGTCAAAGGAATCGAAAGATTAGCAAATCACATCGTTCAATGGCTGGCTTTGTAAACCAACGAAAATGTAACTGTGGCTTTTCCCTTCCCTTTAAAAACAATGCTTCACAAACCAGTCCTAGGAAGCTGATTTTCTGGACACATAGAAACACATACAGATGTAATTCATCAAAACAGGAAGTGTTTTATTGCTACTCTCAGAGTAACTGATGCTGCACACAGCCTTTTACTAAGTCTCACTTGAGTAATTATCCACCCAATACTTCTCATTAACACTCATTTCTCAGCAAAGATTTTAATAGCTGATGGCTTTTGTAAGGTTCTCTATTAATAAGACCTCGTTAAGTTTTCAAAATATATTACAGTACATTTACTGGAATGATATAAGAGTGTGATATCATGCATCATTCGAACTAAACAATATGCATCTAAATAAATCAGCAAGTCCATGTGGGGACAGCAGCAGCAGATCCAACACTACTTTCTGGACTCTCTTCAATTCAAATAAAAACTCTCTACACGTCTGGAAGAGGCTTTACTGTTTTCTTGATCGGCTGACATAATGTTTCTGTGACTTCCAATCTGGGTATAATGTAAGCACGTGAGACATGGGCTGCATTTTAAATTCTAATGTTGGGTTTAGAGACTTGGGTGTTGCCTGACTCGCTCTGGTGCTCATTAAACATACTTGCATCCTAGGAAAGTAAAGGCAACAACAAAATTTTAAATTAACCTATTTTTTTTTGGGGGGGGGTGAGGGAGGGACTTGGTAATATGTAATTTTTTGTAATTATCAGCAGTAACATAATTAAACAGAAGATTGGATAGAGATTAATCACTGGTAGTAAAAAAGGTTCTACTGTAAAAATTAGTTGTTTAAAATTAATACTCATTTTAATCAGAATAAAACAGGCATTCTCATGCCAGTCAATGCTGCTCGGGTTTTAAAAAATGTTTTGATAATTTGGGGATGAAGAGCCCAATGTGGGAAACCCTGGATGCACCCAGAATGAGATACTATAAACGGACATGACGTTAAAATGTCCTCTCTCCCTACGCCCTAGGCCAGCCGTGGGCAAACTACGGCCCGTGGGCCGGATCCGGCCCGTTTGAAATGAATAAAACTAAAAAAAAAAAAAGACCGTACCCTTTTATGTAATGATGTTTACTTTGAATTTATATTAGTTCACACAAACACTCCATCCATGCTTTTGTTCTGGCCCTCTGGTCCAGTTTAAGAACCCATTGTGGCCCTCGAGTCAAAAAGTTTGCCCACCCCTGCCCTAGGCCCTGTCAGAGTTGCCTGGATGCCTCATATTCGTCAGTTCTTCCAGGCCAGGCCCTCTCAACACGCCCTGCGCACCTCCCCCTCAGCACCCACTCCGCCCTACCCTGCCTCAGCATCAGCATGTCTTGGCTCAGACGTGGCTTCCTCATGAAGCCATCCCACAACCTGGCCTCAGGTTCCTCTCCATGCTGGCGTTGCTTTCCTATTTAGCTGTGCCTCCCTGAGACTAAGTTTTGGGAGAGCAGACCGCCCCTTTTCCAGGTTGCTACATGCATCCTCGGCGTACCCTGCATGCTAGCATCGGGCACATAATCAGCAAGCCATAAATGCTTGACATTGGCTGAAGAAGGGAGAGAGGGCTGGCAGCCGCAGGCAGCCTTTCCCAGCAGATCACGCCGTACACTTTAGGGCCTGCAGCATCCTCGCTTACCTGCCAGAAAGATATGTGGCTGTCAGTGTTCGAGTAGGTGGCAAGATAGCGCCCATCAGGAGCGAAGGCCACTGCAGTGATCGGGCCCTTGTGTCCGTGGATTGTCTAAAATAAAAGTCAGAGTCATTAACTGGACTGTTCCACAGAACTATGACACACACGCATGCAGAGGCATTCAGTTTTGAACAGTATGTGGTGAATATGAAATGCTGCTATGTGCTTTATTGTATTTATAAAACCAGATTAGAGAAATCAGAAAGCAGCCAAAGTCCTCTCCCTGATCTCTCTAAAGTTCAGTCTTGTTTTGAAGAGTCCACCTCTCTCCGAATTGGTGGACAGCATGAGTCCAAGGAAAAGCACATATTGATGGGAAAACTAGTATGTTAATTCACTTATGTCCATTAGGGGGAAGAATTTTACAGTTAATTAGAAAGGTAAGAAACTGATCACCAGATCTACCCAGGAACCTCACTCATCTGTAATGAAAGACAATCAAAGTTATATCATAACATACCTGTCCCAGAAGGAGTTAAAAACTATCATTTCAACCCTTAATAATTATACATTTTTCATGTTTTATGCTTCATTTCCTACTAATAACACTGTGTTCAAATGCATATGGCTGCAATTAGTAAACACACATATATGCATGTGTTGTAGCTCTGACCACAGATATAAATCAAATACTATTAAAAACAAGTTAGCAGGGATAATTCTGAGCTTTTGCCAAATAGCTCTCATTGATTTAACCATGAAGTAAAAAAAGGAAGTTGTATTTTAGACTAGGTCCTTGATAAAGTCTTTACTCATAAAAATTATACTAACATTTAATGATATTTATCATTATCGAAAACACTGGGATACTAAGAAAATTAGTATATTATATTATTATATTAGTATCATTACACTCAACTATTAAAGAGCTTACATCTCCCAAATTAAGCAATATTCAGTCTGCTCAAAAGCTCTAGGTTGGTCTCCTCCCTGTGTCTGGAAAGAAATGGGGAAATGTGTTCCCTTAAACCAAGACAATACCAGGAAGGTTTGTGTCCATTGGCTGAAGAATTGTGAACCTTGACTCGCTGGTGGAAGCAGCAAGTTCAACATATGCTTAAGCCCCAAACACATTGTAAATTTCTGTAAGACTCTTCTCATAATTCATTTCTGAGTGATCACAAGGTGGAAGGAAGGTGGGAGGGAATACAAGGATGTTCCTTGGTGCTCTTCGGATTGTGTTCTTTACTGTCACTGGGCTTTCGGGGCACTGTGTGATCCAAAATAATGCCTGTTTTTCAATAGAGGAAAACTAGTTTACTGGTCTAGCTCTGGGCTTGGGGCTAAGTCAGACTGCCTGGCTGCATTAGGGCTCCAAAACGTACTGGCTGTGGGACCTCAGGCAACTTATTTAAGTTACCCAACCCGAGTACCCAAATCTACTTATAACGTAGAAATGATGATCATCATGGTATTGATAATACCTGCTTTAAAGAGCTTTGTGAAAACTACACGAGTTACTATAGCTACAGCACTCCGCACAATGCATGACACAGAATAAGACTCAATAAATACTATTAATTTTTGTTACTCCCCCCCCCCACACTCCTTATTGAAAGGTGACCAGACATATATACTTGAAAGGTGTTAAGATAGTAGATCTTAAATGTTCTCACTGCAAAAAACAAATGGTGATTATGTGAGGGGATGGGGGTGTTAGCTAAATGCCAGGGTGGTAATTGTTTTTGCAACACGTAAGTGCATCAAGTCATCACCTTAAAACTACACAATGTTATATGTCAATTATATCTCAATAAAACTGAAAAAAATGATTAGACAAATGTGAACAATCACATAACTTAATTACTTGAGTACACCATTTAATGAAAACCACACATCAAAAAAATCCCTAATAATACATCCCAGAATTGGCACCCGCTAACATACTAGGTGGTCCAGAAACAGATTTCAGACTGTGGAGCTTAAAATAACTGGTAACTGTCCATGGTACTACCCTACAAATGTGGTGCTACATTAAGCAACAGGGTGAGCATGCTGAACAACTATTCCAAGAAACCAGCTCAACACCATCTGCATTAGAATGAAAATCATTGTTGGGGGGGGGGGAATGCAAACAATTAAAAGGGGGGAAATGACCATTCCCACTTACCAAGTCAGTTAAATGAGCTCACAGGGAAAGCAACTTCGATTGTTTTTTAAATCAAGATTCAAAATCTGAAATTGTTAAAAATCTGAAATTCTGTTGGGCCAATCTGAGGCTATTTTATGGTTAAGATAGTTGATTAATCAGGTACCTTGCAAAATCAAGATTTCTAGCCTCTCCTGAAACTGGAAGCTCAGGCAATCCTGGGCTACAGTTCACACGTGGGGACATCCGTCAGTCAGAGCTAAGTGAAGGTGGCCCCTCAGCCACTTCGCCAGTCCCAGCCCTGACACAAAACAGGGCCTGTGTACCCCAACACCGGCTGCCTGGCTCCCTTACTTCTTGCCTGGCCCCTCGTGGCATTTAATGCAACCATTCCATTAAACACATTTGAGTGAAATAGTTCCTCCATGCTCTGGGGGCCCAGTGTGCATCTAAAAGTGAGAGCAGGTTGAAAGCTACTCTAGGAAAAGTTGGCCCTTCTTGCAAGCTCCCCAAAGCCCAACTCTGTGCAGAGGCGGACTGATCTTCATTTTAGAGTTTGGACCCCAAAATCTCAAAACAGAATGTTAAGCCTGCCTCCTTCAGATCCCGCGATCAGCAATTGGAATGTACTTCAGACAAGAGAATGCACCAGTGAGTTGGCTAAGAAGCAGCAGGTCCAGAGGGTGTGCCGACCCACTGGTCACAGTTAGGGACCCTCTGTGAGACTAGCTAGGTTAGACCTCTTGGAAAGTCAGAACACCAGACATACAGGCTCCTCAGCAAAGTCTTCATGAACCATTTCATATACGTCGCCATCTTTTACAGAGGGCTGGTATTTACAACATCTATGTGAATATTTCTGTATCGGTTGAAGACGCTCTTCATTACGTGTCTAATAGACGATCCCGTGAAATAAGTTCATCTTAGAATTTTCTGCCAAGAAAATGTTTATCTTCCCAGATCAATTTTGTTGCTTTCTTTTTATTATGAAGCAATAATTACACAATCCAAAACATGCTCACTGTACTGCCAAGAAACTCAGAACTAAATTTATGCTCATTCTGTGTATCTATTGGTAAATACTAGTACTCCTACTCATTTCACTAATCATTGTCCTGTTTTCCTTTGTTGTGGTTGAGGTACTGTTAGATACTGAATTTATTAATCTGTTAGTTCATTTAAAGCCTATTTTAGAACACTCCAGATCAAACTCATTAACATACGCGCATGCGCACACAGATGCACACACCATTCCACAGGCAAGGTGCCCCACAGGGCCCTTTTGAAGCAACACAGACACCACTGAGCACTGACTGCAGTGGTGGCTGAAAGACAGGCTTGTTGTCTGTAAGAAAGCAAGTACCACTCCTGGTGGCTCAGAGAAGCTCGCTGTTTTGGATAGTTTGGTGCATCTGGCGAGTTCATTCCAATCTCAGCCTGAGAGGTGCTCCAGCCCTGGGTGTAATGGAAATGCTGGCATTGTTTGGTGCGGAATCCCTGAACTGGCAGCTCTGTGCAGGCACTGCCTGGACGGACTGGCACCCCTGCTCTGGCGGCAGAGATGCAGCTGTGGGCACAGCGAACCTGTAAGTGCTCTGTGATGGAGCAAGCCCAATGGTGGGATCTTAAATGCTCAGCTGGAAAGAACATTTTCCAAAATAACAGGTTTCGAAATAAAAGGAGGTTTGGTCCACTTTTTATATGCGAATGAGTATCATGTCTTGTTATATTTTTAGCCAAAGAAATCGCTGTCTTGAATAGACAGAGATGGACTATAGAGAAATTAATCTAATTCGAGAAGTGCCTGAACAATAAAAGAAAATCAAGCAATTATCCCTAGCGGGAGACGAAGTGTTGAACTGCTAAACACCCACTCCCCCTTTCTCTCATGAAAGAAAGGAAGTGCAAGGCAGGGTTAATCATGAGCAATACTTGCACTTACCCAACAGTTTTCAACAGGCACTTCCAATGTGCTCTGCGAATATAATTAACCCTGCTGTACAGAGGAGAGTCACGACTTTCTACAGTGATTTGGTCAGCGTCAATACGGGCTCTAACCACCTAGAATATTCTCTTTAAAATTGCTCTTTATATGCTTTGTCTCTTCCTGGAGTTCTTGACATTGTTTCCCAATGGCAAATTTGACAATAAAACCCAAAAAAGTAGGACTCTACTCCGCCCACTTTAAAAACTGAACAAGATCAAGGAGGACACTGTATATTTAATTGCAGGTCTCATCACTTTTTTAAAGGGGAGGGGAAAACCCAACCAGGCAAGACACCTTCCTACTTTCAACATAAATTGTAAAAATTTCCACAAGTAGGCAAAATCTTGCCATCATAAGTACCAGCACAACGGAGCCAGCTATTTTGTACAGCATCTGCTAAAATAAGGTGAACAATGAGAGAATTTAGACCGAAGCTTCAGAGCCCCAAGGCCCAGGGGCTGAGGGAAGAGGCTGCCTTGGTCGCAGGCCTGCTCGGGAGCAGTCTGGGATCAAGACAGGCAGTTGCAATTGGGGGTGGGCGAGGCAGGGGGAGGGCGGGAGGATATTTGAAATGCCTGCTGAGCTGAACATGTGTCCCCAGTTGGCTGTACATGGTGCCTGAAATTTCTAAAAATATAATTGTGCAGGCATTTCCCCTAGGCTGGGCTCTGGCGGAGGAGGATATGTGAGGGGCAAGCATGGCAGAAGCCTGGAGGTTAGGGTGAGCCTCATGAAGTGTCCATCTGTGTGCGGAGGCAGGAAGTAGGTTGGAGATGGGCCAGACATTCAGAGAAGTGAGTACCTGGGAAGTGAGGACGAGCCCTGAAAAGAAGAGCCGCAGAAACACCAAAGACCTTCAAATAACTCTAACTTCCTTGTGGAGGCCCCTCTTCAGGGTAACAGACAACACCCAGTGCAGTGCCACAAGTAACACTCCTGGAGGAAAGAATCATTATAAAATCAGGGACCTGGATCTTTCTGACTTGGGACACAACATACAGAAACTGAAAGCATCGACTGAGATGGAAGCAGATGGCAAACGTCCTCCTAAAACTCTAGACCGAAGAGCTGGCTTTCCTACCGGGTGTCCCGTCCCAGTGTCCGCGCATGAGCCGCGCGCCGCCCTGGGGTGAGTCTTCAATGATTTCGAGCAGAGATTTGACAGTTGAAGGTGGGTTGTTTCTCTCTATAATTTCTTTCCTTGCTGGAGGGCCAAGGTATGTTTCGTATTCACGTTATGCCAACTCTATGTGATAGCCTGTTGTGGCTTTTTTCCATTCAGGGGGCATTGGCACCATTGGATGAATTATTTTCTATCACTATCTAATTGAACAGAATATACATTCTGGGTGAAAGACAAGTAGATTTGCTATCACTTTAACATCTTAATGGAAAATAGATTTAAGGATAAGTATAATAAAGTGAGCTATTTTAAATCATACTATAACACAAAGGCCTCAAGTAAACAGAATTTCTTCCTTACAAAGAGTTGCAGCATTTCCCATTTTCAGTTATTGAAAGTTACTGAAATGTCACTTGGGGATAAACTGACAGTGACAAATTAAAGGAGCTTTTCGATATCTACATATTGGCAATCTCTGGAACAAGCAATCGTCTTTGAAATTTTTTGGCGGAGGATTATACACGAAACACGTGTAACACCCTCGTCCTGGAATAATAAAAATCAACATAAATGTGCAAGATTTGTTACACTAATGTAATTTAGGCACTGGTAATAATTTATGATTTTTATTGCACTGAGGCTTTTATATGGGCAACTTTCTGAAACATTTGCTTATCTATAAAAGAAGACAGATATTATTTGCCCTGCCCTGTAAGTCAGAAAGTGAGAAAGAAGAATTTGGAGCTCCGGAGAAGGTTTATGGAAGGAGAGACAGATTTGGGAGGTATAAGGAAATGGGCAGATATTGGGGCATAAGTCCTGCTCTCAGCACTGTTCCTGGCGCACAGCAGTCTCTCCAGGAATATCTGGGAATGATTGGGTGGTTGAGGTAACCCAAGCAGAGCGCGCGAGAGAAAGACAAAAGGGGAGAGGATGAAACAGCAGAGGAGACCACCCGTGGAAGGGGTGGACAGAAAGGAAAAAGGTGGGCCTATTCTACAAATTATAGATTTGAAATCCTGAGTTTTAGCTAATACTTTTTATTAAGTGAAAGATTTTAATGTCCCCAATGTACAAATCACTTTTTTTGGGAATTTTTTAATGGATCACTGTAATTAATACCTAACAAAATTGCTTTGAAGTTTGATAACATTTTATCTTGTATATAACCCTTTATCAAGTAGTAATTATTTAATTAAGGAACAGGAGATAAATGATGAAAAAGTCAAATTTCTAGTTTCATAAACATATATCTGAATTAGAATAAATTTATAATTCCAAACTATCGATACTGCTCAACAGCCAAAACTGATAGTCAAATGTCTGTAATTTTAACTTTGCTTAAATTTCATAAGTTATGCACAAATTTTTCATGAAGGTCATTACAAAGTATACGTAAGATTTCTCTGGATGTAATTATAACAAGAGAATAAAGACATGCCATTAAAAGTTAGAAAAGATGATGTATACACCCGAAACCTATATAATTTTATTACCAATGTCACTCAAATAAACTCAAAACAAAATAAAAAAAAACACTGGGACAGACAACAAATAGAAATTAAAATGAAACTTGTGTGTATTTGTGTATGTGTTGCCATATATACACACATATATGTATTTGGTAGCTCATTTTGATATACAGATTCTTTTCAAAAATAAGAGGAGAAATATTTTAACCAAACTAATAATTTATAAAAACTCATATTAATGATCATAATTACCAATTTTGTTCTGATAGCAATTTCAATGATTCACTAGATTCATAAACTTTAATCAATGCAGCATATACTAAATATTTTACTACTAAGTCACAATGCATATTTAAACAAGCATTCCCTATAGTTTGGTCAAAGAGAATTCACTTAAATCTGAAGGAACATGAATTACTTTGCCTACCACTGAGATCAAACTCTGCAGAAACATCTATGTGACAATCTCAGAGTGGGAGATATGCTGGCTTAAACCTCTGTATCTTTAATACAATCATACTGCCTAATGATAAGCAAAACTAAAAGGCCCGTTCACTATACAATTCAATATTTGGACCACCAGACTCTTTAGCACTTAATAAGCAATTAATATTTGTCAATGGAAAATGTTTGGGTAACACGTGGAAGTCAATAACACTGGCCCATTCACACTCCAGCACTGACAAGCTACCCAAATATCTATGATCCTCAAGAGAAACACACAGCTTTGATGTTTTAATTTATGTTCTTCCCAAGAAAACTGGAATCCTTTGAAGCTTTTGTTTGTTTCTAACTCAGAACGCACTTTGTTAGTAATGTGGTTATAATTGTTATCATGTATGTAGCTCACAGATGTGTGTCTTAAAATAACATTCTATGCCCTATTATAGAAAATATTAAAAGCATATTTAATACTATGTATACTAATTTTATTCACTTTTGGGCAAAGCATGTTAAACTCAAGAAAAACCTTCCATTTAAAATATTATCTTCCTTGTAGAAGTGAGTGTCTAAAGAAGGCAGTTTGCACACATTTCTGAAGGCCTCATAGAGAATATATTTGCTTTGCGTTAGCAACAATGATTTTTAACAGAAGCATGATTTTTATTTTGGAGGGGTTTTTTTTTGGGGGGGGGGGGGAGGAAAGCTAAAAATTTACCTGTAGTCCCACCACTTTTTGAAATACCTTTAGTAAAAGTGGAAATCCTACCCCACTATTCTTAACCCATCAAATTCCATGATTTAGAAGAAGCCTCATAAATCATTTGGCATACATCTTTCCAGACTTTCTATTAGCGTGTCTTTGAAATCATAGAGTCTACCAGTTTTTTCTAGTAGGAACAATTTGGTATCCTCTACATGATTTTATTTCTTATAAAAATATTTTATTTGGCTCCGGCCAGGTGGCTCAGTTTGTTGGAGCATCGTCTTGTACAACAAAAAGGTTATAGGTTCGATTCCTGGTCAGGGCTCGTACAGGTGGCAACCAATCATGTTTCTTTCTCATATCAATGTTTCTTTCTCTCTCTCAAATCAATAAACATATTCTCGTGTGAGGATTAAAACCAGATATTTTAACTGTTCAGAGATGAGACTCGTAATTGTCAGATCATTTTAAATGTTAAAATTAAAATGTGCATAATATGGTAAGTAGCATGGTCTCCAAAAATCTGTTTCTGCTTTAAAAAACAATAACATCAGTTAGGGGGGTGAAGGGATTGAGAAAAAAAGAGATAATTCATGGATAGGGACAACTGCGGGTGATTGTGGGGAAGAGCTCATGAGTGGAGGTGAAGGAGGGTATAGGGAGGATAAGGGGTGATGAAAAAAATTAAAATAAGGAAATAAAACATAATTTAACACTTATTAGTTGCTTGGATATCTTGGAAACAACGAGATTCACTAACCATTTTCGTAAAACAATAAAAGGCAGGCTTGCTCTTTTTAAAGGGCGAGGTCTTTCAAAAGGAAATATGATAGCTGAAGAAACATAATCTATAATAAAAAGGTAATATGCTAATTAGACCAGACGTCTTCCAGACGTCATTCCAGATGTCCTTCCTGACAAAGCCAAGGCCAGAGGGAAGCCAGCCCGGGTCCTGGGTGCCTGAGAGTTAAGACAGAACAGAGAATACCCTCTCTGGATCTTTGGAAAGTTAAAATTGAATGGGAATTCTGGTTGGTGCTTCCCATTCTACCTGTGAAAAAGTCAGAGCCCCCAATCAGACACAGTGATGCATGAGGTTAGAAAAGATCCATCTTGTAAGGATTTTTTTTTTTAAATCTTGATGATTACTTTTCTATTAACTTAAGAAGTAGGAAGTCATTCCATTTGTGATCCTGTATCACACATGCCACCTGCAGTCTGGCCACATTTCTCAGGATCACAAGCCGCGATCCTTCCACGCAGGATGTCTCCACACAGGCACTCATCCAGCACGTCCGCAAGCTGGTTTGGAGTTCAGCTGTTTGTAACTCTGAACACAGTTACGCACAGAAACAACGCCACAAATAGCAGCCAGATTTCCAGACCAGCTTTCAAAGCCTACAGAATTCCTAATGTTTCCAAATGTAGTGCCAGTTCAATCGCCTAAGCACTATTTACAACAGTTTCTATGGGGAAAGCATTTCAAGGCCCACGTCAGACCCTCGGAACCCAATTACCCACTGTAGACACAAGAAAGCTACAAGTTCTAACGTCTTTAGATCGATGGGGGTTGTGGGTATGTTACTAGGCCAGCAGAAGTATTTGTGGGATGTCAGAGAAAAGTATGAGATTACCTGTCTTGAACCCCTAGACACTGGATTCACCCAAAGCTCTAAGCTAAAGTCAGAGCAACAGCAAGACTGAAAGAGTGTATTCCATGCAGAAGGTGTCATAGAATCAAAGGCCTAGAGGAGAGAGAGTAGATCTCATCAGGAAAATCAGAAGACCTTCCAAATGATTAGGATTTATGGTGCAAGGGAGGAAGGGGAGAGATAAAGGTAGATGGAGAATTAGGCTGAAGACAGACCTTGAAGGACCTTGTGGTTTTCAGTGAACATACACGAACTGTGAACACACACTGAGAGAAGGACTTTGAAACCCAGCAATACGTTAAAAAGTATTTACTGAAAACAGTGTGACCCAAACTACCACATTTTTTATACAATTTAACTTTAAAATATTAGATTCATATATAAACCTTTCACTACAAATAGAGGATAAAAAATTGGATAACAAGATGGTTTGATCATTTTATATTTAGGCAAGTGTGGTTTAGTTTTCAATTAAAAATGGTGAATAATTTGATCATTTTTCTCTCCAAATAATTATAGAGTACTTACTAAAGTGTAACTGATAAGTTCAAAAAGTTAGTGAGAACATTTTCTTTGGGTTTGGGCAGATCTTAAAGCAAAATTTCTTCTGAGTATTTTTAATAAAAATTATATTTCAAAGATACGGTAGAAGTCTTAAAATGAAAATAAGAATTCTCACACTATAATAAATCTGCATGAATATACCTCACAACTGTCTCTGAAAGTTACATTCTTTTTTATTTCTGGTCAATTTTCAACAACAGCCAGATAAAACCACAATAAAAATTTGAAGATGTTTCATTTATCTTATAAATTAATGACTGATTCTTTTTCTTTCTTTTCTTCTTCTGCTTCTTCTTCTTCTTCTTCTTTTTTTTTTTTTAGTGAGGCATCTTAGCACCGGTTATCAGAACTGTTTTGAATGTGAATTGCATGATTTCTGATGGCTACACACTCAAGGACAACAGTGAATGACCTTGAACAGCAGTGTATAAAAATACATCTATCACAGGAACGGCATTCTGGCTGCCAGTCAATATACTCCTCTCATTGGTTAGGAGTTTCTCCTGCTGTGATTCCCTCATTACAATTTGCTTTTACTTCCTGGGCAAATGACAACTAGAAAATGAGGCAGCTTCTTTCTTGACCAAACTTAATCCAGAAAAAAATGCGATGACAGCTGCAGCCACTCGAGTGTTACAGACATTTTACATGTCTGTAAAAAGCACGATTACATGTTCTAAATGTTGCATCATCAAATGCGACAGCCAACAAGTTAGCTCACTTTCTTAGTCCACTTCATTTGTGGGAGGAAATGTCTCAGAAACACAGGATACTGTTTGCTTATAAAAAAAAAAAAAAAAAAACTTCTTCTATCCTATTCAACCAATTTTTTATAAGTAAATAAGTTGAGGTGTGGCATGCAGGTAAACACTCAGATACACAACTTAGAGAACATTCTTGGCTACTTTGAAAAGAAGGATCCAACAAGTCCGAGTACAGATAACTCTTGTTCTATGTTTTTATGATAATCAGTCTCCTGGCTGTTTACATTTTTCTGGGAAGCAAGAAAAGGCACATTCACTTGGATAATGTCCTTGTACTAGAGATGTATTCATATCTGTAAAGCAAATCATAGTGAATCATAGAGATTTAAGTGACATTTGTTTTTTCATACAAGAATTTTCTGACCCATTAATTCCTACTCATCATTTAAGACCTCAGGGCACAGTACATTATTATGAGATGTGAAATTATTACAAAATGTTAAAAACAAAAACAACTTTCCCTTTTAATTAAACACAATTACAGATACTAGGAAGCACCTTAGAAAGTGCACCTTAGAAATGGCAAAGAAAATAGAAATCCCAATGAAAAAAATAAGGTGCAGAAAATAAACTCCAAAAATAATGACTGCTCCAGTAAGTGATTTTTGGTTTTTCTTTATTTAATGTGGCTAAACAATTTGTGGTCCAGTGTAAATGGGCCCAGTTTTCTAGTTAGGGTTTGAATTTGGGATTCTGTTCCCAGAAGTTCAGTATCATTGATCAGCAAAGAAACAGACTGAAAATATGTTTACGTGGATAAACATAAACATGATGCTAAATAAAATAAGCCAGATACAAAAAAACACATACTGTATGAGTCCACTTATATGAAGTTTTTAGGAAGCCACTGTGACAGAAAGATCCGTATTGCCAGAGAGAGAGGAAGGGGGAGGAGGAAGGGAACTTCTGGAGATGATGGATATGCTCTTATTTTGACTATAGTGGTGGTAACAAGACTGCATACATTTGCTATCACTCATCAGACTGTGCACTTCCAATGAGTGCATTTATTATATGTAAATGATGCCTCATTAAAAGTTATAAATATGCAAATATAGAAAATAGATCCGTGAGGGAAGACTGAGTTATGTAATAACTGATGTTTTTGTTGCTACTGCCCGGAAGCATTGAGAAATGGCCACGCAAAGGGCTAATCACTTAGAGCGGGAGGCGAAAGCTGTTCCCCAGAATGCACTTTCCAGTTTCCATCAGGTCTCAACGGAGAGTGCTCCCCCACTTTCCCCTGGGGAACCTTAACCACAACCTAACCATTTCTCAGTAAGGATACCTTTCCTGTAAATCTGCTAGAAGTGTTCTTTTCCTTGAATTCCTGTTCATCATTCTGTAGTAGAGTGTGCCACAAGCGACATCTGCTCCTTTTTAATATAAGCTCTACATTTTTGTTCAATTTATAATACTGGCTATTGATTTGGGATTGCTGGTCCAAACCAGTCTTAACTTCTTTGTTTTAAAGTCCTAAACCTAAATTTATATTTGTTATAACCTACAAATATTTATATTCAATTCAAAAGGTAAAGATTTAGAAAAGTATTTTAGAAATTCTAGAGTCTGTGAATACACACTTCCACACATTAAAGATTCTATCCCAGAAATTTATTAAGATTTATGTTTAATAAATGGCACAGTACCGAAATGAACAGTCTAGGAAAAATTTTAAACATTTTCCGGCACTACCAAGCTATAAGAAAATAGCAATCCACGCATTTATTTGTGCCACTGCATATAGTTCCGAAAGGACTTCTCCTTCGCTGTAGGCATGTGTGAGGCACATCTAAGGAGCTGCGGTTCCACGTTACTGGTTTTCAACAAGGAAGTTTATGAAACCACTAAAAAAACAGAGTGATCAGGGCCTATTAGAAAAAATAAATCTGTCTATAGAATATGATACATATAATTAAAACAACACCAAAAAAGGGCATAAAAAACAAAAACAATATTCAATAAATAAAGAAAAAAATCAATATTTTGTCTCATCCTTAATTCACACTATATTTATTAAGAAAAATGAGAAGTTAAATAACAGGGTCAGTGAAAGCAGATATGGAAAGGAGCTAGAGTACTTCCTGAAGCCTTTCTTCGTGGCCACTGAGTAAATTCTGGGTTATGATAGGCTCTTAAAAATATGAATGTAATTCTAGTTGATTAAATACAAACACTAATAAATCTCTCTAAAAGGATTTTATAAACTAAAGGACTATGCCGTGAGGATTTTAACTGACTGACACTCTCCCTAGGGGTTTCCATACGTACCTGCTAATATACGAGGCTGTAAATACTTTGATGCTCTCACTTCTCCCTGTCTGAAACGTTCCCAACACAGGCCGCTCTGTCTGCTAGTCAATGGCAGTGCTACTCCAGGGAACCTGCACCGGGAACCTGCCCCAGTGCCACTGCAGGAGAGAAGATGGTGCCAAGGGAAGAGAGAGCTCACAGCGCCAGAGGGCAGTGGTCCCTGCTGGGCCTGGAACTGTCTGGTGAGCCAGAAGGGTTTCTGGAGTTCTACTTCTGCCCTCGCTGGGTAGTCATCTGCAGTGTTCTATTTTTCTTGCCATCTTAACTTCTATCCCTCTGTATTGTTGAGTCTATTGTGTAAGACCATAGTGCAAAAGCATTAAATTCTCTCTTCATTAGTCTTGGCTATTTTTCCTTGATTGTTTTCTCTACCATAATGTATCTCTATCTTTTCTTGGCTGTCAACACAAAGAAAATCTTCTATCAAGTTTTTGTTTGTTTTTTCCTGGCCTACATTTTTCTGACCACGCTTTCTTTTACCGAATCATTTTCCCCCCTGCCTAGATATTTTTCAAGGACTTGCAGGGCCCATGGAGACCTCATGGAAAAAAGTTTGAAAAGAATTCTTACTTTCCTTTCCCATTATGTTAGTTATTTCCAAACAGGTGGTTTACTGCCCAACTGAAGTTTAATATATAATCCATTATCACCATTTCATATATATTATTTCCTAATATTCACTTATTGCTATAATATTTATTATCTCCACCTATCCAATGAATTTAACTTTTCTATATTTCTGTATTCAAAAACATCCTGCCAACCCCACATCCTTTACTGATTTCTTCTAACACAGACAATATAAAGATGGGTGCTGAAGACTATGGAGAGACTCAGAACTCCACTATCGTCTGGCAAGAAGTCTCACATTACTAAACTGAAGGGCTGTACCACCAGGATTTCATCTCACTGGCGTGCTCTGTAAACATGTTCATGCTGTATTTTATAAGACTCTCTGATATTCTCATAACTCTGACCTCTTCGTGCAGAGGCCATTCCCAGATACTTGAAACCAGGGTATAAATTATTTTCTTCTTGATGACTCATTATTCATACTGGTACTAGGCTGGGATACTGGTGCTAAAAGCCTATTTTCCTCGGTGAGTAAGTGCTATAATGTACTGTCAAGAACTTGGAACAATAAAAAATAAGACCTGCAATTTTTCAAATACTATTCGTTTCTAAATTTTTAAAAGCTATTTTCTTATTTTGTGTAAGCAGACATTTAAATCACATTCAAATCCCCAAAAATACCATTCTTTGGATAAAAAGATAATTTTCCATGTGCACAACTTAGTAAATTTTATCGTTCAGTGACTTGCTTTGAATAACATTTTACAAACATCTTTCACAGTTGTATTATTTGATGATTAACTCATTGAAATGGACCTCCCAGCTTCAAATAATCATTCCTTAATAGAATTCTATGCAGGTGGGGTTAGAAAAGCAAACAGCATAGGAACGAAGTGTAGAAATTAAAAGATTAATTCAAAGCCACTAAAGGTCACGTGGGCTTCCAGTATGCTGACAGAATTAAAGTCTTTCCCTGTAGACCAACCTCTTGGTTCCACAAAAAGTATGCTCTTACCTCCACGTGTTTAAGAGACTCGATTTCATTACACAGAACTCATAAAACAACACCCGCATTCTGCCCACATCCAGCAATGGCAGCACCTGACCTCTGCCTCCCTGAAGCCCAGTGAGGGGTTCCAGGAACTCACACAGCTCCCCAGATCTGGTTTCACCCCACCCCTCGTGGGTCCATGGGCAGGGAGGCGCACAAAAGCCTGGGAAACATGGGTCTCTCCCGCTTCAACACTGGGCTTTGGGCACTGACCTATTATTTTCAGAACCACCTGTGACCTTGGCGCCCTCCTGCCCCGTTTCCAGAAGCCTCACCATGCGCTCCTGTTCCTGTTTCCCAGAGGATGTACAGAAAACAACACATGACAGGGAGGCGACTCTCTCCCCTGCTCTTCATCCTCCTTATAAAGATGATCAGAAAAACAGAATGGCTTCTCGAAGCAAGAGCCAGGAGGAAAACACAGACACAACACATCTGTCATTTTATTAGAGGGCCCAGGGCCAAATGAAAAAACAAAATGAACACGAAGAAGGTTGATCACCTTCCCCAACTTGGCTCTTGGTGTAAACACTGCACATCACCTGTTGCCAGCAGCTCATGGTTCATCTGCATATAATCTAAGAAATTTATTCCTCTTTCTTCCAAAAAAGCTGGAATCTGGAGATCAGTCCATGTGCCAAAAATATCCCAAAATAAGTTAAGTAAGAAATATTATTTTTATAAGGAGTTGATTATGCTTCTTTTTACGAAACCACAAATAAGCAAGTTTTTCCTAGCTCCCTTTGGTGGTAAGATTTGGGTTATCTATTTACATAGAAATGAAATACCCTTTGGACAATTCAGCACAACTCCTTATTTCACTCTGTAGGGGAGACACAGATCTATATTCATAAAAGGATAATATGCTAATTAGACCAGGAAACCTTCCTGGAGACCTTCCGGATGTCCTTGGTGGCGGGGCCGAGGCAGGTTAGGGGCAAGCAGGCCGGTGGGGAGGCAGTTGGGGGGCGAGCAGGCCGGTGGGAGGGAGGGAAGTTGGGGTCTATCAGGCCAGCAGGGGGGCAGTTGGGGGCAATCAGGCCAGCAGGGGGGCAGTTGGGAGCAATCAGGCCGGTGGGGGGTGGAGGCTGTTGGGGGTCAGCAGGCTGGCAGGAGGGGCAGGGGGGGTAAGAAGGCTGGAAGGGGAAGGCAGTTGGGGGCAATCAGGCTGGCAGGGGGGGCAATTGGGGGTGAGCAGGCCAGCAGGGGGGTACAGTTGGGGGTGAGCAGACCAGCAGGGGGGGCAGGTGGAGGTGAGCAGGCCGGCAGTGGGGGGCAGTTGGAGGTGATCAGGCTGGCAGGCAGAGTGGTTAGGGGCGATCAGGTAGGCAGGCAGGTGAGCAGTTAGGAGCCAGCAGTCCCGGATTGTGAGAGGGATGTCCCCTGAGGGGTCCCAGATTGGAGAGGGTGCAGGCCGGGATGAGGGATCCCCTGCCCCCCTGCACAAATTTCGTGCATCAGGTCATTAGTATTTATAATAAAAATGCATTGTTACTTTAACTTCTGTCATGAATACCCTCCTTACAGCTCTAACTGAAATGCCCTTTTCTCACCCCTGGATCTGACCCTTGGGGAAATTCAAGAATGGATGTTGTCTTTCCAGCAAATACTCAGCTTTGCCTTAGATGTTTACACGTGTGATAAACATTTATTCTTTTCTATATCTGCCACTACTGTGAGGTTATTGATCAAATCATACTTGAAAACACTCAGCCAGAGACCATGGAGAAGGATATATGTTGTTTCTGAAAAGTAATTGCTTCCACCCCTCTGAACAGTTCATTGTTTAATCCAGATCTGTTTTTAATCTGATTTTTTTAACATCTCATGAAAGTCACATTCCTTATACAATGCTCAGGCAATTAAAAATTTACATACCATAACTTTCATTAGTATTACACTCATATGAAACTGTTTCTGGTTAAGAAATGTGATTCTTTTTTTAGGCTATTTGCAAGTAATTTTTTCACATGTTCTTTTCTATGTTTCCAGTAAAATATTAAAAAAGCTTTAGCCCTAATCGGCATGGCTCAGTAGTTGAGCGTTGACCTATGAACCAGGAGGTCACGGTTTGATTCCCAGTCAGGGCATACGCCAGGTTGTAGGCTCAAGCCCCAGTGTGGGGCATGCAGGAGGGAACTGACCAATGATTCTCTCTCATCATTGATGTTTCTATTTCTTTCTCCCTCTCCCTTCCTCTCTGAAATGAATAAAAATATTTTTTTAAAAAAAAGGATATATGCACCCATATTTTCATAGCAGCACAATTCACCATAGCTAAGATCTGGAAACAGCCTAAGTGCCCATCAGCAGATGAATGGATTAGAAAACTGTGGTACATCTACACGATGGAATACTATGCTGCTGTAAAAAAGAAGGAACTCTTAACCATTTGCAACGGCATGGATGGAACTGGAAAGCATTATGCTAAGTGAAATAAGCCAGTCAATGAAGGCAAAATACCACATGATCTCACTCATTCATGGATAATAAAGATCATTATAAACTTATGAACAAAAATAGATACAGAGGCAGAGCTGCCTCAAACAGATTGTCAAACTGCAGTGGGAAGGCCGGGGAGGGTAGGGGGGCAGGAGGGAGGGGGGTAAGAGATCAACCGAAGGACGTATATGCATGCATATAAGCATAACCAATGTACATAAGACACTGGGGGGTAGGGGAGGCCAGGGGATTGTCACGGGCAGGGGGGAAAAAAAGGAGACGTATGTAATACTCTTTGTAATACTTTAAGCAATAAAAAAAAATAAAAAATAAAAAATAAAAGCTTTAAAAAATATTTAAATGCTTACGTGACCAATGCAGGCTAAAAAGAATAAAGAATACCGCCTCTGCAGAGCAGCCTGCTGCTGGCCGAAGCCCGGGATTCGAAGCCCCGTTCTGAACTGGCTGACAAAGCAGAGGGAAGAAATGGGGCAGGTTACCCTGTTCCCTTCTGAATAGTTCTGGGCATTTTTAACTCCCGTGGGGGTGACCCTCCCAGGCATCATCGGGTCCTACCTGCTTTCCCAACCTACCAAGTGGCCTCGTTTCATTTAGATCCTAGCTTATGTTTGCTTGGTTGCTTCTGTTTGTCAAAACTGCTATAAATTTCCAAACTAAATAATTTAATCTCTCTGGCAAATTTGGTAATAACAGTATTTTAACTTTCTTTCTAAAATTTTAATTTTTAAATTCTTTCAGTAACTTATAAATTATTTTTTTAAAGTCTGTTTAAAAGCCCCAGAATCTAAGAGAAAGAAGCCCTATTTCTTCTCTAAGTATATGCACAGAAGATATCTAGAGTAGTGGTTAGCCTCATGCAGGGTAGATGCTTGTCTACTGGTTCCTAAGAGCAGAAACAGATTCTCTATCAATTTGTGTTACAAAAAAATACAGGTTTCCAAAGTTTGTGAAATTTCCACCACTCTGCTTTTAAGAAAGACCTATTTCAGTACTGAATTTTGCAAACTGAGAGAAATCAAAAGAGGATTTTGCAGGGGGCCCTGATCGAGGCAGCACCCACCAAGCAGCGAGAGGGGCCCCGCCAAGCTCCTTCCCAGGAACCACACTCGCATCTCAGCTTCAAGCCGATAGCTTTGAACTGTGTCTGGGAGCATCTGTGCTTTATCTCCATTGGTTCTGTGCATCCGTTAGCAAGATGTGTCCTAAGGTATCAGAAAAGCCTAAGACAGTTCGTAAGGGTGTTATGCTTAGTGCAAAACTATGTTGAATTTCTGACTCTGGGAACTCTCAAAACTTTTTCCATATAAATTAATGGTAACTGCTCCATCCCTTCACACCATTCTGGCGGGATACTCTACTTTTGGACATGGATCAATGAATGCAAGTTATTAAACACTCTGGACCCACTTTAAGCAGCAGGACATGCTGACGCGCCAACCCCTCTTCACAGCCCTCTCAGTTTATTGCTCTAGCCTTTGATTGGAAATCAGTAACCTTCAAAGCAGCAAGTGGCCCAGCCTCCAGCCCTGCAGACCCAAGTTTCTCCCGTGGGCTTAGTGGGCAGAATATCACCTTCCTGCAGACCAGGTTCTATCTCCATGGCAATGACCTGGGAAAGGAACCCACAGATGTGCGCACATCACACAGCTCACACAGAGGGCGCTGTGACCAGCCTGGGGATTGAGTGCAGACAGGAGGTGGGGGTGGGGGCCGTCAGAACCTGGAAGCCTCCAAGTGGGTTCTAGTAGGTCTCATGCTCTGGAGTAAAACAACTCTGTAACAGTTTCTGGCATAAAAGACCACATTTGAAGAGTTTGGGGTGGACAACTGGAGGTGGGGGTAGAAAGAAGAGAAAAATCTATGAGTTCAGGAAGAACGGCGTGGTTCAGAAACAGACAGCATGGACATGGCTTCGAAGAAAGAGGGAATTTCACACAATCCCAGCAGTGTTCACTGTAGGCAGAATGAGTTAGGCTTGGAACACACCTTTCGTGTACAGCAGATCTAGTCCCAATGCTGGCCATCAGTCAGACTCCCCCTCCCCCAAAGAAATAAATGCTAGACATTCTGTAATCATTTACACCATCCTTTAAGAAGAAATTTCACAAATTTTATGCCCTTAAACTTGTTTTTGCCAGAGAATAACCATTTTGAAGAGGAAACATCCTCTGAGTTCAAGTGAAATGTGCGTTGCTGAGGAGATTGGCGGGATTTTTATCAAAGGCAGCTTTCTGGAGGTCCTTCGTTGCCTTCATTTATCCTGTAACTGTAGGCAGGTACTAAGCACACCAGTCATCGCCTTTGGAATTTAGTCTCCTTAGCATTAGTCCACGCGCAGAAAATCTGGAAGTCTGAATTGCAAAAGGAAGTTTCTTTTGTTCTCATACTCAAGCTTATATTATTTCAACAGACCAAATATTGGACATGCAGCTAAAACAAACTAAATTGTCTTAGCAACTTAAATTCTAGTACTTTGAGAATTTAATTCATCAGAGTAATGTACCATTGCTTCCTGAGATAGTCGGCGAATAAATTAATAACCCGCTAGCGACCTCCTAGAAACTGAGTACTGTCTAGCATGGGGTCAGCCTGGTAAAAGCCCCCTTACAACTTGGAAGCCTAAACTCTGTGGATGGATGCAGGATGAAGCAAGGCCACGCCATGCTGGGCATTTCCGTGTGCTGGAATAGCATGCAACTGAATTTTTGTATAGAGGTCACTACAAGGTATGGCTTCATGGATCGTCTGCTAACGCAGGATGCTGAGAAACCTACTAGTCCTTCGTTTAAAATCACAGAGTCCATCAAATAATGTTCTTGCAAATGTGAACATACTCAGCCAGTGTCATGAGCACTTACAACTAAATTATTCAGGGAAAACTTGAGGAAAGAAGACACAAGATAGGAAAATATTCCCAGGACATACAGAATAAATTCCTATTCTTAAGAAGATGAAGAGAAACCACTGTTGGTGGTCAAAAATTAATCGGTAGTTGAGAAAGAAGGAACTCAGAAATGCTGTGAGCATAGCCAAAGCCATGAGTTTCCAGGGACTTCCACTTACTTCAGCGGAGCCTACGGAACCTGTGTGGAGCGCAGAGAAAGTGCCCCTTTCCTAGAAAAGGAACCGGGCCACCACACGGGATGCATTTCAATAAACAGAAGTGTGACATCGATGACATGGAGCAAGGAAGAGCCTGTTTCCCGAGGCGACTGCCATCAAGTGGCTGGCAGCAATTCATCTGCCTCATCATTGCCAAGTATGTATCCAGTCATCTCGAGATTATCCCGGGAGATGACTGATCACTTTCCAGGAACACACCAGTCCTGTGAAAGGGTTTCCTATAAATTAGGGTGGAGAGAAGAAACACGCGGCCCCACATCCCACCGTCTTCCCGAGACAGGAGCTCGGTTTGACAGGCTGAACAAAGTGCTTTGCTAACACACTGACCATGCAGCATTCCAGAGTTAAAAGCTGCAAAAGCCTATCCTGGGAGACGGAGGCGAATTAGATACATTTCTGCATTTCTTTTGATACAAATTCAATGTTTTAAGAGCCTTTCCCCTAGACACGACGTCACACTTTTTACCATAATAAAAATTTAAAATCACAACATGTGGCTTCACAGAGTGGTCAGCAAGTTTTCTATTTTTCCAGGCAGCCCCATCTCATTATAGCAGATGGAATCATTCCAAAAGAAAATAACAGAAAAAAATTAAATTGATTACTATGTCAACCTTGGCATCCAGATGCCAAATTGTTCTTTGAGAGGAGCTAAGTTACTTAGAAACTTGAGAAAAAAGTTTTCTTTTCTGAAGCCCAAATTCTTGCTATCGGATATAATTCCTTAAGCTCACAGACACATATTTAAAGAATTTGAGTATTTCCAAAACCACTCAAGAGGCTTTTCTAAGTTCCTTCTTAGGCGATCAGTTGATGAACCTACTAAGTACCTCCTTTGTTCTCCCCAAAGTACTCTATTGCATTTAGCCTATTTGTCACATATGCAAAAATAGACGTAACATGTAGTCAACTACCCGCACTATCACTACAACATAGATTTGAGTTGGGGAGGTATATATATGTTTAGGAAACACTAGGTCATTATTCTTGCTCTCATTCGAGCTTCAAATGAAGGGCAAATAACTACTCAGAGTTGGGATATGCCTCTTAATAAAAAATTTACACAAGTGCATGCTACCAGTTCTTTTTACCATCCTATCCCCAAACTCCCAGTTCAGTGAAATGTTTGGGGGTGGGTTAGATTGGCCCTGAGAAGTCACAGAGCAGGATTGGGGAGACAGGGCAGCCAGGAAAAGTATGATCCACACGCTTCATGCAACTACGTTTACATTAATGACATTGCTTTTCATAATTACTGCCTATCACGTGGAATAGTTCTCCATTATCATCACACGTTCCACCTGGCTAACCATAGAAAGTCTTGTTTGTACCCCTAATTAAGTAAGATCTTTTCAGAGCTAACTGTTAATTAGTATGCTCTATTTTTAGATATGTGCTATTTTCTACTTTTGGACAAACTAAAGCTTTAACTTTAAAATTAGCATAAGAAAATTCACTCTTTGGGGCATAATCTGTATGTAAAGGCCCCACACAATCCCATATTTGTCTTGATACTGGCTCTGTCATTTCTGGGTAACCATAGTTTAAGAGACATTCCACATGGAAAACTAGTCCCCCCCCACCAGACTTTAATTTACAGACTGCTCAATTGCTGTGTAGTGCTGCTAGTTCCTCGGAGAAGGCAGGCACCCCATCTTCCCAGCTCTAAAGCATTCACGCTAATGCATTTTCCCAGGGACATATGCCTAGCCTTGGAATGGATTCTTACGCAGAAGGGGTGATTTCAGAAGACCAGCTGCCTTAATCAAGACAGGTAAGGACAAAGGAAGTTGCTATTTGATTAGCTGAATCATTCTCTTTCATTATGAGTGCTTTATAAAATTAAACAGCATGGGCTAAGGTTACTTTACACTGAGCAGACCTCATGTCCTCAATTTTAATTGGTTAATGTGACTGATTGATTTGAAGAAATGGAGGATGTTAAAGTTCTGGCAAAATATATTTATAATATAAATAATAGTACATTTGAAAGGCATGACTAGTCTGAACATGTTATAAATTACACATGAGCTCACAATGAGAAACTGAATGGGAAGAGGTGGGTCCTCTCTCTCCACTAATATTCTGTTCCTCTTATCCTGGGATCACATTTTAAGGTAAGGTATTGGGATTCCCATTTTATATATTTTGGGCTGTTGCTAATAAACCACATTTTAAATAAAAGTATAAGATACTAAGAATTCAACAGAAATAAATAGATTTCTTTTTCTTCCTCACCCTAAAATCACTCATGTTTCTATCCCACAAGGCCACTGTGGCCCACAAACTTGTTTTGTTTGGTGCATATGATGTCTAAAATTTTTAGAGTTCTTACCCTCCCCTCTGCCAGGGGAGCAGGCACTACCTACTATACAATCGTCCCTCACTTCCTTCAAGATTAATCCAAATCTCATTGGATCAGTTTCTCCCCCGCTATTTATAAAACAAAGGAGGAGGACTAGGGTAGCAAGTGAGAGGTGGTATGATCTTCCTGTGTTGTAACCAAAGCTAAGAAAGGCATGTGCCTTGATTTTAATCTCGAGAGAACAGGAGATGAACAACCAGGCCTCTGGATGGATACTGAACTGAATGAGAATCAGTCCAGTCCCCAACAATACAGATGGTGTACTAGTGAGGCAGTAAATGATAGTTGGGCTTAGAAACAAGTAAGTATAGTAATTAATTTAAGTGAAGGAGGGAGATAGAATATGTGGGATGGAAAAAGAGAGGTCCTAAATGAGGAAATGGCATGTGCAAAGGTTCTGTGGTATGTGAGGGAGAAAAGGAAATAGTGGAGTTTGATGATGATGATGATGATGATGATGATGATGATGCAGCAGCAAGAGATGATGGTGATAATGGTGGCGATGATGATGAAGAGTTAGCATGGTCTATGCACAGAGACTGCAGGGGAGCCTGGTGAGTGATAAGGCTGGAGCAATAGGTAGGAGTTCAAGTAAAATAACTATAATATAAGCAAATACTACCTCATAAGCATTATTGGTAGTGATATTAATATTTATACTAGCTCAATGTTTACATTTACTTTCATTTAAAAATTATTACACAGAAAATCGCAACATGTACAAAAGCAGACAGCAGTACAATAAACTTCAATGTACCCTTCACCCAGCTTCAAATACCAATTCATGGTTAATCTGCCTTCGTCTGAGCCCATTTGCTTTTCCACTTCTTATATAATTTTGAAGAAAATCTTAGAGATCAAATGATCTCATCTGTAGGAACTTTTATTTTAAAATAACACCCTAGCACTGTGTGTGTTTTCTAATAATCTGTTTAAGATTAAATGCAGAGGTGTTGGCATGAGTGTGGTGGATCTCACTGGGAGCTAGAAGAGCAAAAGCTTTCCCAAGGCTCTTTGGTCCACAGATCAGCCCCTCGGATCCTCTGACTGACACATGTGAAAAACAAGGGAAGGCTCCTTTCTCGCCAGAACAGAGATTTTCAACCTTTTTCATCTCATGACACAAATAAAACTAATTACTAAGATTCTGTGGCACACACAAAAATACATTTTTGCAGATATGACCAAACAAAAAAGGTATAATTTTGATTCATTCACACCGGATGGCTATTGTTGTGTTGGCTGTTGTCATTTTTTTTTTAATTGACAATCTAAGGAAAAAGAGGTCAGTGACCCTGACTACATAGTCAGATACTGAGTGTTTTAAAAATTCAGCGGCACCCCAGCTGAATATCGCTGCGCTAGACTATAATGGTAGCAGCTTCTATTGCTGCTCCCCCAGGAACTCGGTGAGAACTTTTGTTTCCAGTAGTTTCACTTGTCATGAAGGGCAATGCAGTTCATGTAATAAAAGGGATTCCCTGTGTCTTCAGCGTATGCGTTGTTTAGTTTTATGAACTGAATACAAAATTCTATGCTTTTATGTACTGGCAATTTGATTTACAGTTTTCTGCCTGGGATGTTGTCATCTTAATTAACTAAAAAACAAAATTAATATAAATACAAAAAAGCAACAGAAATGGTAATTATCAGTCTATCCCTTAAGAAATGTTTATTTTCCACTTAAAGAAAGACATTAATTTCCCATGTTCCTCTTTCTCATTTAGAGGACAGACTGGGTTTGATAAATCTCTCAGCTTAAAATTCAAAGTTCCTTTTAAGAATGGATGAGGTCATGAAAGCGATGAAGGCTGGGCTCACCCACAGAGCACTCAAAATTTGAGTAAGGATTCTGGACCTTTTTTGAATTAAAAACCTTATCTACAAGAATAAAGGCAAGGTTGGACCCTATAATTCTTATTCAAGAAGAAAATATTTTTTCTCTATGAGATAAATGAATGTACATGCTATGATCAAGGATTATAAGTCATTTAATAATTAGGCACAAAAAGTCTCAGCATTTTTGGTTGACAGAAATACTCCCTTAAAAAGAAAAAGTGTTGCCCTTGGTGGTTTGGCTCCATGGATAGAGCGTCTGCCTGTGGACTGAAGGGTCCTGAGTTTGATTCCGGTCAAGGGCAAATGCCTGGGTTGCAGGCTCAGTCCCTAGTGGGAGGAAGCTGATCAATGATTCTCTCTCATCACTGATGTTTCTAGATCTCTCTCCCTCTCCCTTCCTCTCTGAAATCAATAAAAATATTATAAAAAAAAGAAAAAGAAAAACTGTCTCACTTTGCCAGAAAAGTTATACTTTAATTCATAACTAGATTAACAGTTCTAACATGCATCAAATACCTAACTAGTGGACAGAAACTCACGAAAAACTGCATACAAATTAAACAGAACAGAAGTTCCACTAAGGAGAATTTTAGATCTTTATAAAACTAACAGACATTTTCGGTTGTTACTTAAACATTAAAATATAAATGACCAAAGCATAAACTAATTTCTTGGAAAATATTCTATTAAGCTATAAAGCCATTCATTTCTCAGTAATTGTACAAGAGGAGCTCAAGAAAGATGAACTTTTAGGGATTTCCTTTTTCCCCCCTTTAGAACTATACCATCACCAATCTGTTAGCCATTAGCCAAATGCAGCCATTTAAATTGAAATTAATTAAGATGAAATAAAATTTAAAATACAGTCTCATTAGCCATATGTGGCTAGTGGTTGTCATATTGGAAAACATAGATATAGGACATTTTCTTCATCACAGAAAATTCCATTGAATATTTTTGTTTTAGAAGACACAAATAAGTTAAATTCATACTGAAAATATTCAAAAGTTATTCCGACAACAACAACACATACATACCAAATTACAGCTTGTACAAGAAAATTCAATATATTCTTCCCTGAATTATTATTAATCACAAGAAATCTGAACTTAAAATATAGATACAAAACTAATATTTTCTTCTCTTCCTCCATTGGTCTATTTTTAACTGTGATAGTAACAAGTGATAAACTAAAAAAGGATTTTCCAAATCAAAATATTCTAATACTTCCTAAAGAACTTTCAATTACTTAATAATTTCATTTGGATGAATGCACAAGCATGCTTCTTCTGGGTTTACGAGAATGCCTCATCTTTTACTGCTCACTGAAGTGCGGTCCACACACTGCTGCAAAACTATGACAACAAAAAACATTACTTGCTTTCCATGAGGCCTTTCTTCTGAAGAAACTTACCTTAAAAAAAAGTAAATCTGTATTTTGTATTTGGCAAGTCAACTGATACTATTTAAACAATAAAATAAAAGCTTTGGGGTTCAAATTTTGGCTTATAAATATGAAATCTGAATCAATAGTTTTATGAAACCAGCAATTTGTTTGGGTGAGAAGGTGGGCGAGGACATGTCAATTTCCCCCTAACTCCAGGAGTGTGTGTATGCAACAACAATATCAGTGAGCGGCAATGTGGCATGTTTATCATGAGATAATCACACCCCTGGAGGTTTAGAAGCACTCAGCCGAACCTTGTGCCTCACAACACACTTGGGGTGTCATTATCTCATGATAACCATACTTCCTGTCAAGCCTTATTGCTTAATTAGGGGTTACGAAGGTGATAAGACTAAAAGAAATCGGATGAACCGTACCTAAGATGAATGATACCTTAATCAACTTAAACCCGGTGGTTGAAGGAATTGTGAACAAACATATACAGTGAGTTACGTATTGTTTTTAGAGAAATCTGTTAATAATAAATGAGGAGAAACCCAACCTGCATTCACAGATTATTTGAATTGCATTTGCCATGAGATATGATGCTTATGATCAATAATTTAAATTGTGTTTTCATACGGTATGTAAAATGTTCCAGAGATTAATGATAACATGAAATTTAACTCTGACCTAAGATAGCCATTTTATGCATGACAGTGATTCATCATAATCCAAACACAGAATTTAGGGAATATGTCTGCAAGGGAGCTGATCAATAACACCTTCGCTTTTAACTAACGTGAAACCAAAAAGGGAAAAATAATGTGATAGGCCCTTTCCTATGTTTTTCCACTAGACCTTAACATAATCAAACATGAGAAAAAAAATCATAGCACCAAACGCTCTTAAAAGCCATGTCCGAATATTTACCTTTAGTTCTTTTGTTCTATTTTTATAAACAACTGCCGTATTTGTGGGTGGAATACAGCTCCAGGTACGCTGCTCTTGAAGCTGCTTTCCAATTCACTGTGAAACATCAATTATCTTTATCAAATAACAGTATCTCATCTCAGTCCATTATCAAGATGGAGTCTTATTTCAGCTGGACTACAGCCCTATCTGTATATCAGGGCTGGCCGCAGTGGCAGAGCGTGAGTGAAAGGCTGGGAAATAATCAATAATCATCATCAAATTGTGGTCGAAAGGTTGTGAGGATGGAAGTTTTTGATGAAACCTCACCTTTTTTTTTTTTGGTGCAGATGATAAGGCTTAACCTTTGCAATACCTGATAAGTAGGACTCGGTTAGAGGAAGCCATATATATATATATATATATATATATATATATATATATATATACACTTGAAAGTGGTTCTGAATGTGCAAAGACACTGAAATACTTAGGCTTAAGTGGAAGACAAACCGCATGCTATCTAAAACCATCAGGTGGGAGGGCTCAACACCACTGAGAACCAGGTTTATGGTAAACTTGGCACTTGACTCCTATATAGAGAATTCAAACCTGACCCACTGTGGGTGTTAAATTCATACAAGTAAACGTTGGCTGTGAAAAAACACTGCTTGCATAACAACAGGTCAAGTGTACCCTGGCATCTTCCCAGAGGTGGATGGAGGCAGCCTTAGCCTGTGCATCGGGGCTTGAGAAAGGCCTCCGCTTGAGAGTGACAGAGGTTTTGCATCTACTCTCATCACACCTGTCTTAAAACCTCATGAGGTGTGGCACATAGAAGCATGGAGGAGAATCAATTTTTTAATTTGAAAGAACAACACTAATTTGGAGGGATGAGAAGTGGATCTTTCCTGATTTTTCTGTCATTGGGTTCTAATAACTTCAAGTGGACAATGACCCAAAGCAAATTAGTTGAGAAACAACTAGACACAAATTAAAGAGACCATTTTGTTGCATGAGGTTTTGTGCAGATCTATGAGACTATGTTGTGTCTCCCCCTTTCTTCCCCCTGCCCCACACCAGCCACAAGCAGTACTTGCTAAAACTTTAATTAAAAACTCTTATTTCATGATGGTTTAATATTTTTTCTTTATTTTACTTTTTTCCATCACCATTTATCGTCCCTATACCCTCTTCCACCTCCACCCACCCTTGTCCATTCCACAATTACCACACTGTTGTCCATGCCCATGAGTTCTTTCTTTTTATTTTTTACAGTTTAATATTTTTAAAAATGTACAATTAGAAAACCATGTGTCCTTAAAACATAAAACCTACCTACTTAAATATAAAAAAAGAAGATGCAAAAACTAAATCCACCAACCAACACAAGTAAATTGTGATTTCAAAGTGTTAAAAAAATTAAATGGCAAAGCTCACTGACATAAACTGTCAAACTTAACATCTTCCAGCAGTGAGCTACTGATAATTTGAAATACCGTCATAGCAAACATTTTTGAAACAGACCCTAGTTCAGGGAATTCATGAAATTGGACACATACTAATAAAAAGAAATTAGCTTTATTTGTATTTCCCCAAATCTGAATTTATTGAAAATAGGTTTGTTAAAGAAACTTTTGTTTGTTCTGACTAATGAAAACACTTTTAGACAACTTCAAGGAAAAGTAACTAATAATACTAACCTAACCTGCAAGTCTTGCTTGGCTTATCTTTTCTATAAAAATGTCCAGATATTTCTGGCAAGAATGGAGTGGTTGCTCTCTTTTGACCTATTACCATTTACACTAGTAATGATACAGACAGTGGGTTAAAATATTTATAGTATCTCTAAGAAATGTGCATTTTATACTCTCTATACCAACAAAAGTCAAAGCCTATTTCTGAAACACTATACTATAAATCAACACTTAGGGCACAAATAAATTATTAATGCCACTTTTGGACTAGGAACTACATGAAAAATAAACATTAAAATAATATGATATTAAAACTTATAAAACCTCCAAAACTAAACATAAAGACAGAGGCTCAAAGAAATCCATTTTCCACTAATTATTAGCTTACATAGAAAAAATCTTCCAAAATAATTAAGAAGAAAGGTTTTACGTAATTTCTTAAAATTTGATACCCTATCAGAAGTTAAAATGTATAACAGAGGACATTTTGACAATAGTAAAGTAGAAACATGTTAATCAAATATGATCAGAAACTTCAAAAATCCATCATTCACTGTATTAACAAATCATAGCACAATTCTTGTGACATTTCAAAATTCAGTTTTGAAAATGAGTCTTATAGCAACATGTCAAGCTTAATGATAATACAGAATATTCTTTTTATTAGTCCAATGTTTTAAAATTTGTTTTATACTCATAATGTAAAATTTCATGTTAACAACATAGGCAGAGGTAGGATTGATTGGCTTTTTAAAGAGAATAAAAACGTAATAGCCTGTGTGGAACCCTCCTGTAGAGGAAGCTATTAAAACTACACAAGACAGACTACTGAAATTGCTACAACACTACCCCCACATACAATAAATGTTCTCCAGAAACATTGCGGTGTTCTAAGGCTGAATCAGTTGGCTCTCAGAGCTGAGGAGCAATAAGATAGTGTGTTTTATTATGAGTGTCATGGAGACGGTGCGAAAAATCAAGAGCCACAGGCAGTCAGCGGCAATGGGTCAATAATGTTCCCAGAGACACTGTGTAGATAATCAACAACAAGGCCTGAGGTCCTCTCCGCACTGCACATTGCTGAAGGGCAAATCAATACAGCCGGGGAAGGACCCTGCCCTGCTCCACTTCCCACAACATGGCCACGCAGGAGAAACACCCCAAATGGGAAAAAAGCAAACTTGCTGTTGCAGCTAACAATCAACGGACCTTTAATGTAATCACAAACTCACCCTTCAAGGCCTCCAAAAAAATCCAAACAGACGTCATTACAAAGTCCAGCTAAACATGAAAGCAGAGCAAGGGAAAATAGGCTACCTGAATCAGAGCCAGGACAGAATTACTTAAACAGAACCACAATTTTTGTGAGTAAAATATTCCTGTATTAGGAATTAGATTTTATTTTCTTAAATTTGGGGTCTGGTATTGATAATGGACAAGCAGATCTTACTTATGCCCATGTTTAGTTATCATTAGAGGAGTAAGCAAGAAGTAAAACCTTACTACATTTAGGAAACTGTAAATTATACTTGAATTGTTTTCAAAAAAGAAACACAACATTTTAATGGATTCTACTGGTTAGAAGGGCAACATTTTGTCAACAGTGTTTGTCTCTGACACCTTGTTAAATATATGATGCTCATATTTCACATTTTTCAGTAAAAATTTATGGGTAGGAATATGTTGATTTATTATTTCTCAAGAAAAAGGTGATTCATCACATCCATCATTCTGTTAATCATTAGGCGTTATTTCGAAGTTACTATGTAAAGCCATCTTTCTTGCAACATGGAGAAAATGTGCTGCCAGAAAAACGGAATAGTGAAGAAACATTTTAAGGTTTATTTCTTATTTTTCCAAACAGATAAAATAACATCTAAAAGCATCAAAATGTGCGCTAGCTCAAGTGGGAAAGATCATAAATGTTCTTCCAACATAATGTTAGAGGAAGGGCTGTAATATATTCCTATTGTTACAATATCACAAGAATATTTAAAAAAAAAAAGAGAGAGAGAGAAAAAATTACCATTGTGTGAAATGCTCTGTGAGTGAATTTAGGAAACAAAGCACTCATCTCTTATAGGGTTTCAGTTGCACTTTAAAAGAATATTTTTTATTTGGTCAGCCTATTGGCAAGGACTTTCCTGTTTCTTTTTTCTTTTATTCCCTGACAATTATTTACAGGGTTTGAGGGAAACAGTACTACATTGTTTAGGAACACACTACCATAAGAACCCTCCCAAATCATGGTTATTCTGGGGACATATGTTTTTTTAACTAGAAAGAATATGAATTCAAAAGACAATCCCTTTGTTGATGCTTACTATGTTTTACTATTAGGAGACTGACAGGGAGTTTACTGGTGTGTGTGTGTGTGTGTGTGTGTGTGTAATTATTGAAATCTGATATAAGTAAACTTAGTTGCCAGCTAGGAGAGGAAAAAGTGCAAACTGTCTATTCTGCACTCTATGTTTATAACTAGCACGTTCGTACAATATGGTTAAAAGCAGGTTTCCATTTTTGCAAAGTTATATTAGCTTATCTAGTCACCGTAACAAAATCGAAGCAGTAGAGCCAGCCTTAGAAAAATACCTGCCTTTAAGAAAGAAAAGTCGGCTCCTTAACGTAGTTTGAATCATTATAAACATGAACTTCGTTAAAACACCGATTTTATAGAAACCATCTAAAGCATAATTAGTGAAAAATATGTGGTGCTTCATATTAAAGAAGATTACTCAGACTTAGATGCCAATGATGATGGGAAATCTGAAAAAAAAAGCAATAATATCAGCAGTCTTTACAAAACAGTTTTCCTAGGGGGTCCCTCATTGTCCCTTCACTTCTGCCTATCATTGAAGGATTTGTGTTGACCTATTTAATTTTAGACCTTCCACCTCTTTGTCAAATCTGGTTGAGATCAGCTTACCTAAATCCTGCTGCTGTCCTGTGACTGAGGACTGTGTGACAGGACAGCTGGCTCATTTGCATACTTTCCCCTCATTGGCTGAAGAAACTGCCCAGGCAGTGAAATACTTAAAGAAGATTCAGATTTCAGATGCTTCCTTGCTTTGAAAAGTGGGAACATTTCTGCCTGGTTAGAGAGTGCATCTACAAAACCCCAGACTCTATACATTCATTAGGACAGCGCTTTTCCCCACCAAACATGAGCAGAAGTTAAGGGTAATTTAAAATGTACTCCTACAGACATAATGCCAGCTGATTAAAAACCCCTCAATTCTAATTGTGTTTAGAAGCTCTGGTGTTTGGTGGGATTTTTAAAGTCCCATAACCACATGATCAATCCAGGTGATTTAAAATCAATGCCAAAGCCAGACAAAGGCTGTTGTAAACAGCTCTCTATTTGCTTTATGGAAAAGGTGAAAAATCAGAGTATAGCTCTTTCTTCAGTGAGATGGCTAACCGGTAAGAAAATAGCTCAAGCCTATGAGGCCACTTGCATTTCCCTGGTGGAAATTCAGAAACGCAAACTGAACAAACCACTTTCTTGTCTGGAGAAAATAAAGAGAAAGGATCTAAAAACTGTGCTCATTGAAATGGATAACTCTTTCTTGCTAACATGAAAAGAATGCTGTGGCCATCATATATTTATATCAAATGTAAATATATTTGATAAATCATACATATATATAATGCTGCATCTTTGGAAATATCTCCTTAAATTCTAGAAGTACAGGACTGCTGAGTAATTTCCTTTAAGAACACTCAGAAATTGAGTAATTTTGCAAACCACCCTGTATAAAGTCGGGTGTGATAGTATAGCTGTCATTTCAAAGGTCTGTCTCAAAGGCCTTGTCATTACTCTCATTAGCATTAACGCCGCTTGAATGTTTGGGGTTTGCATTAAATTAATATTAAAATGGTTCAGAATGACAGTAGACAGACAACATGCAGAAGTATTTTCTTCATGGCCAATCCCAAACGGTATCTTTCATAACTGTTTTAAATCTTTTCCTACTGCTAACTGTGTTAATTTGCTAAACCATGGGTCAAGTGCTCTCCTTCGGTGGTGAAATACCTAGTATACCTAGCTTGCAAAGCAAAACTCTCTTGGTGCCGCATTTACTGCTTGCTGTCTCTCTTTTCTCTTTCTGTTTTCAGTCATGCTCCTTGGAAGAACGGTCCTCAGCCTTCCCGTTGCCACACTTCCACCCACCACTGCACTGAGACTGCTTTTTAGAGTCACCAATGACCTTCTGTTGCTAAATCTGATGGACTGCTTTTCCTTTTTATCTCACTTGATCTTTCAGCAGCATTTCCTCCATGAGACATGCTGCTCTTTGGTGGCTAAGGCAGCGCAGTCTTCTGATTTTCTTCCTGCCCTCAAACCATCCATTCTATGGTTTTGTCAGATGCGTCTCCTCCATCTCATCTCTAAGTGTTGAATTTTGTAGGCTTTGTCCCAGCCCCTTCCCTCTCACTCTATACTCATCTGCTCTGAATACACCAACATGTCAATCATGTCTACATGTTTACCTCTAGAGCCATGTGTATAGCTACATATATGACAGTTCCACATGATTATTCTCTAGGCATCTCAAAGTTAATATCAAAAACTGAGTGATTAATTTTTTGCCATCTCCTGAATCCACAAATCTGCTTCTCTTCCAGTATGTCCCATCTATTCTGTTGCTCACACCAAAAACCCTGGAGTAATCCTCAACATCTCACCCTCAATTACCACACCAAATGTCAATTTCATCTTCAAATTCATCTCATTTCTCTCTGTCTTCACCGTCCCCATACCAGTCTAGAATGCTGTCATCTCTAGTGCGGAATATTTCTAGAACAGCCTTGTCACTGATCTTCCCATTTCCACTTCTGTCTTCCTTCAGTCCATTCCCCACACAGCAATTAGATCAGATTAAGTCACTTGCTAGAAACCTTCATAGTCCCCACTGCATTTAGGATAATATCAAAATTCCTCAGCATGACTCCAGAGTCTCTGACCTAGCTCTAGCCCATCTCCCAGTCTTGTCTCCGGTTGCTCTCCTATAAAATCTCCTTGGTGTGTAACATTTTAAAGTATATTATTAAGGATGTATTGAAAAACTAAATGCTTAGCTTCCCCAAATAGGGAAGTGGCTCATATCCTGGAAATTTCACTAGATTCACAACTTGGAAAAGCAAAGCATCTAAAAATGTTCTTGCAGTTAAGTCTCTGGAGGAAGCATTCGTTTCCTCATGGTCATTAAGAAGAAATACATTATTTCACTAGTGTGTTGCAATAACGTAGTAGCTGGCATAGAGTAAATATTTAATATTTGTTCAACTGATAAATTTGAATGGATGCGGCAGGGAGAAAAGATCCTACCATACTGTGAGATATCCAGAAACAGAGAAATCTTGAATTTTGTGTTGTACTTGAGCAGCTGGAGAAAACTTCTGATAAAGGACAAAGCTGTAAGGGGTTAACAAGATATTGGTGACTTCTGTAAGCACAGTTGCTGTTAGTGATTTTATCTGGTCAAGGCTCCCTCCTGTTGTAATTTGAAGATGAGAAAAGTCATCAGAAAGTGGACTGTGGAGAGAAAGGGAGGCTATATGTGTTCCCAACAGTAGTTGCTTAAAGCTCTGTCGGGGGGTTGGTATAACATAACAGGAAAACTCCCAGATGCATTATGAAAATCTAGGGATTCTGGCCTCAGCTCAGCTCAGGGCAGTGAGTAAAATTTCTGCATAGAAAAACATAACTAAAACCTCATAAACTAGATTTTTATAATTTTATGTTTTGAAACAAACATAGAAATATGTAGACTATGACTGCAAATAACTATAGTTATACATGTAAGTATATATAAATAAAATCTTGGGGGGGGCACGTTGTGGTGATTTTCCCCCTCTAAACCTTTCTTTAATGTTGCTACATTGCCTTTCCAATGGTAACACCCCCTACCCAAAGCAAATTCCACTCATCTTAAGGCTCTATTTCAGTCTTTATGATTATAAATCTAATGCAGGCTATTTCTCCTTATTATTAATTTGACTTTATAGACCACAGAGGACTTAAAATGTTAATTCACACATTATCTGTTCCTTATATAATCTGTGATTTTATTCGGTAAACCCAGTGTTTCCCAGCTCTAGTTTTCATTAGCATTACCTGGGAGTAGACATCTGGGTCCCTGCCTCAGAGATTCTGATTCAGAAGGTCTGAGGTAGGAGATCTATTTTGAAATATTCAACGTGATTCTGATGTCAGCTCGTTTGAAAAGAACAATGCTAAATGACAATGCCCCGTGAATTTATGGAAAAGGAACTCCTAGGCAGAAACATCTATGCAGAACTAAACACACAGACAGACAAGAACTATTGGCTTTGTATTACAATTAATAATGATTTCCCCTTGTATGCACTTTGCGTTTTCAAAAGCCCTTCCATATCCTTTTGTAGAGCATTTCATCTTTCTGGCCTCACTGTGTTTTTTTGTGTGTGTGTAAAAATAAGGATGTTGGCCTATATTATTTCTTTCAGCCTAAAAAGAATGTGTGATATACAGTAGGCACTCAATAATGTTGAATGAATAAATGAACGCATGGCTTTCTCACAAAAACCAAGGTGGTGTATTGGGGTGGTGTCAACAGGTTTGTGATACATAGTTTTATACTTAGTAAATTTTGGCTCAGAGAAGTTAAGTAACAAAGTGAGTGACTGGCTCTAAGACTAAATATTCTGACTACTTACTTGGCGGTCTTTCCTTCAGCATCCTTGCTGAAACTTGCTGATTAGACTGTGCTGGGTGAAGGACAGTCACCTGCTGTATTCTGTATTCATACCACCACCAATAAATGACAAACTGCTGTGTATGTATAATGGCATGTAAGTTGTTACCTTTTTCTTTAACCTCTGTCTACAGTAGAAGCAGTAATTCCAGAGGCTTGATGTACATGTCTACAAGTAATAAATCTATGTGAGTTATAGCTGTGTCCTTGTAGATTTACAACTATAAGTTTTCATTCATCTCTGACAACGCATTTACATAAATTACAGCCACACAATAACAATGCCAGCCGCTGGGATGTGCGTCCAGAGAAATTCGAGGGGCGTTGGGAACTGGCTTTCTCAGTACTGCAAAGGGCCACTCTCAGAAAACATGAAAAAGAAGCATTTAACCTGGTGTCGTGGCCATTCTATAGGTGCTTAACTGCTCTTGTCATTCCTTTGAAAGTCAACTATGTTTTTAAATAACTTCCTGCATGAATGAATATTCTAGATTAAGATGTAACTTGGGGGAAGAGCAGACTTGCTTAGCAGTTAAACATTCAAAGGAATAGTTATTTCTAGCACCTACTCTGTCTTTAAGCGTAGCTGCCACAGCTCTGAAGCAGGAGAGCCATCAGCTGAACTGGGAAGAGGAGGGACAGTGTCTGGTAATCAAGGGCAACTTCTCCCTTCAGAGCAAAGGGGAGGGTCTCCTGGGCGGTGCCGGGGAGGGATCGGAGCCAGGTCTCTGGAGGCAGCCCCTGCTCTCCGCCAACCCAGCTCACTGTTTCTGTGGGAGTAAAGGGGAAAGTTCGCACCTTTAAACTAAGCTTATTATCAGCCTACTGGGTGTTGAAATGTTTCCTATTGGTAAGAGATTCATTCATAGACCAAGACAAAAAGTTCTCTTTCAAACTCAGAAACTAAACTGGACTGACCTTTGAAGATGACTCTTAACCCACCAGCACCATTTACTGAGCACTTCAACTGCAAAAGCACACAACTAAGTATCTCACAAACGTTAGCTCAATTGATCGGGAAGACCCAAACGCATCCCCATGCTGCAGGCGAGGAAACTGGTTCAAAGAGGGCTAGAAACTTGTTCAAGTTCCCAAAGACAGTGAGTGGAAGAAGTCTGCTGTCAACCCTCTTTTCCTGGTCATTACAGCTAAGAACCCTCCAGGGGAGACGTTACCAGATTCCCTTGGGGAGGCAAAGGGTGGCTGCCTTCCTCAGGCCAATCCCCTGGCCCCCAGGAGGGTGACAGCCTTCTGCTATCTCAGGAGTAAATCTCAATTGGTCATGATAATTCCATTCTCTGCCAGCAACAGGTCTAATGCACATGGGTATGTGATGCAACTTTGGACAACTGAGACACAGAACAGGCTTTCTCAGAGGCTGCATTTGCTTTCAGAACTTCTTTCTCGCTCTGGATGGCACCCCCTGCAGAGGCTGCTGGCTCTGTGGCAGCCATCCTGTGCCCGGAGGTGGTTCTGCCTAAGAAACCAACACAGTCTGCAGTGGAGCAGAGAGACGGAGAGACTGGCGGCCCTGAGGGGACCACGTACCCCTTCATGTTATAGGAAATAATAAATTCTTTCATTTAAAGCCTCTTTTGTAACTCTCACCACTTTGCACATAAAATACCCTAACTTTGAAATCTTCCCAACAATTCCAAAATTATTTTTAAAATTCCTCTCTATGCCTAAATCTTTCCTTTTATACACCTGTCTTCCCTACCAGTTCATACACAGCCCATCTGTTTCTTTCTTCCCTGAAAATGTTGCTTCTACTTATACGTTATGGTATCAATCTATATTTTAGTGTATATATCTAAAATACTCTATTTTAAGACTAATCATCATCCACTTGCTCTATATGCTTCTTACTCCTTGTCTTCACCCAGTCCCCCCAGATGCCAACCAAGCCCCGAGACCTGCTACCTGGGTTGTTACCAAAGCCTCAAGGAGCAAACCATCACCAATTCATTGTCTGCAGTCCTGACTATCCAAATGGAATATCTAATCCTGTTGCTCCCTTGCTTGAAACTCTTAAATGTTTTCTCTAAATGTACTGAATGCATTCAGCATAGTATTGATTTATGCACTTTAAAAACTTTTAAAATCAGTTACTAGCAATTACAAATTTGGAGGTTCTTAAAAACTCAGATTTTCAGGTTATCTTGAAAAACCAGAAGATCAGGCAACACTAGGTCCACGATTCCACGCGGCACCCGCCTTCAGGGTCTGAGACCTGGCTGATGCCTTCACCAGAGCAGGTGCCCTCCAGTCCGCCATGGTCCCTAGCCCTCCCAGTTCTGTCCCTAACTCTCAAGTGCAATAGAAACTGGCATTTTATTAAAGGCTTATGCTGTTGTTTTATAGAGAGTGGTGTTAAAAAGAAAGGTGAATATTTCTTGGATGGTGCTATCAAAAATGGAAAAGTGAAAGATAAATCTTACCTTGTTTTATTAATTTAAGCCAGAGGTTCTCAACCTGTGGGTTGCGACCCCTGAAACGACATCCTGCATGTCAGATATTTACATTATGATTCATAACAGTAGCAAAATTACAGTTATGAAGTAGCAACGAAAAAAATTTTATGGCTGGGGGTCACCACAACATGAGGAACTGTATTAAAGGGTCGCGCGGCATTAGGAAGGTTGAGAACCACTGCATTTATCTGCTTGGTCTCTTAGACATCTGAGTCTGTTGCTCACTGCTGACAAACTATGAAGCAATCTAGCCAAGAAGGGCTCCCCATGCCTCAGAGAACCCTCTCTACCAGCTTTGTCTCACTTCTCATCCACCACACTCCCACGCTCCTTTGCAACTTTTGCTCCCAGTACATGAACCTTTTCCTGTTCTTGTCTCCCACATTCTGTTGTAACAGTATACACTTTACTACTTGTGTCTGTCTTTCCACTTTGTTATTCCTACTAGACTGTGAATACCTTGCCCACACAAGCAGTCATTCCCTTCTGCATTTCATGGTGTCACGCGAATACGTCTAAGCACTACCCATTGTATGTATTGCACTACAGAATCTCTCGTAACTGACTTCTACTTTACTGACTCTAGGGTGAACCAATATTCTCTACTAGAGGCCCGGTGCACAAATTTGTGCACAGGTGAGGCCGGCGGGGGAGGGAGGAGGGGATGACCTCCTGTGGCCAGCCGGCCCTGCCCCCAATTGAGGGGCAGGCCGATCGGGGGCAGGGCAGCCAGGGGGAGGGGCCGTAGGCAGCTGGCCAGCTAGCTCTGCCCACGATTGGGGTAGGGGGGTGGCTAGGGGCCAGACCAGCCGGGGAGGGGCCGTGGGAGGTTGGGGGAGACGGATCAGGGCCCCAATTGGGCCAGCTGGCCGACGCAGTGCGTGTCACAGCAACCGGTCGTTCCGTCATTCCAGCCGCTTGACTTTGATATATATAGATTCACTCTGTAAAACATCCTGACTGATGCCCACCAAACAAGGAACGCCAGTGCTTTCGAGGCCCACCCGCTGCTGCTCCCACCAGCTGAGCATTGTGATCTGCAGTTAGCCACAATTTTATGGTGATATAAAATTTTAAATTAAGAATGGGAAGACAGCTTTACAAAGACACATACATACACACATTCCTGATATCAGGTGTTAGATAACTGCAAAAAACTGGGAAAAAGCATAAATATCTAGGATTATACTCTTATATTGCTTTATAAGTATCTTTAATTTCCCAATCTACTTAGAAAAGCAGAAGCTGTGGTTTAGAAGGTGTGGTTTAGAAAGAAAAATGTGGACTAATTATAGAAAGAAAAGGCCTTGGTCTCACATCAGGAGATGGAAAATAAGGTAATTTTAAAATACAATATTTAAGATATATATCATTTTCTATGATTCCACACTTGAGCAACATTTTTTATTAACTGAGCAACTTTTGGGGCTGATTGTGCCAGATCTGAGGGCTTTTATGATACCTCCCCCACTAACCATGAGTTCCATCCCAAGTTTTATTTGAGATAGGAACTACCAAATTTTGACAATATTCTCTTTTAATCACCATCAACATCTCTTTAGTTCCTTTCATGAACTACAGACTCCTGTCCTCAATATATGGGTTAGAGTACTTATGATTCATTTTTATCGAATGATTACTGTATGCCAGGCCTTGTTCTAAGTACCTTATATATCAAGAGTGGATATAAAGAATACAAGGCAGTGAATCCAGAATAAATTCGATGCACCATGACTCTCCCATGTAATATTTTCTAAATGTATGGACTAAATATATATGAAATATATGTACTTAGACATTTATACTTTCATTTTTTATGTGTTGGGGAAAAAAGAGAATGCTAGGAAGGAAACTGAATGACATTAAGAAATGTAGATAAAATGTGAATTTGGGAATCATAATAACTTTTAGTCCACCCAATGCTTTTGCAGGAATGTTGAAATGCTTGGAATAACTACTGTGTTGGTAAACAGTAAAATTCTCTGCCTCATGTAGTTCCAATTATAAAAAGAATCTAATTTTCTTTCTTGGTGTAAATACTACCATTCAAAGTATAACATTGATATAAGAAATACTCACTGAATGATGGGGTAAACAAACAGAAAAATCCTCCTCTACACTGTCAGTTAAAAATATTCTTTAAAATTTTTTAAACTTTCAGAATAAATGATGGTCTAATTTCAAGCATTGTTCTAGATAGGTTTCTCTTCCTAGAGATTCTTCTCTAAATAGCATTTCACTCTTAAAACGGGATGCTTGTTAGGTAATTCTTCAACGTGATGTCAGGAAGCCATTGTCTTCTCCAACCATTCATCTTATTAACCCCCCACCCCCACCCCCGACGCCGTATTTCTGGTTGCTGCTTCAGAATGTCACAGGCAGCACCTGCCAGAAAACCAGCTGCTGAAAAGAGCAGGAAGAAAATGCCTAAAATGTCACTGTCTGACTAAGTACTCTAGTCAATTCTCACTGCAATTTTTGCAATCACCGCCTAAGTGCCCTTGATGCCTGCCCGTTATAGAATTCTGCGCGTTGAAAACTGCGCCTGGAGCTTCAAAACTCTGCCTTAAAATAACATCAATCTTACTGTCCACCAGCTCCCGAAGGTCCAGCGCTCCTCCTAACTAGAAGTAAAAGCTTTGGTATTTTTAGAGAGAAGAACACATTGCTGTCCAAACTTCTATGAATATAGGTGTGTTTGCTGACATTTCTGTTGGGTCTTGAAAATTAGCTCTTCTGATATGTAGTAGCCTTAGAGTGCTTGCCAGAATCAAATGTATTACAGAAAATCACACTGGATTATTGTCATCAGAATGCTTTAAATCCCATGCTGAAAACATTTCCATATCTTGCTAAGCCCTCCTTTTCCTAAAAAATATTATTTATGGAAAATGCCAGCATTCAGTAATTTCTTCAATGCTTTGCCAACACTATGTAACTATATTCATAAAATCTATGTTACTGGCTTGGTATTTCCTAAGTCACAGACAAGAGGTGTTTCTACTTATCTATTGGAATCACTGTTTTTCACATAAGATTTGTGCAATTCTTATGTGAAATGCTAGTAAGTCTCACAAAATTTGCAGTTGAGGACAAATGGGATCGAGGGAAGAGGAGCTTAACAGGAAAACAATGAGGCCATCCTCCTCATGGTCCATATTCACTTTAAGGGGGTTGTGGTATTGCTTCTCATTAGTCTAGTTAGATGATTGGCAGGGCCTGAATATAACAATATGACTGAGCCAGTCAGGGAAGTCTTGTTGGCTGAAAAGTGAAGTGAGCCAGGCTGGACAGCGATGATAAATCGAGGTTTACACAGTGGTAAAATGGATTTGGACAGAGTTTGGGCTTGCTCTCACTTTAATACCCCTGATCAAGGAAGAAGCAGAGTAGAGGCCACTCAGGAGGCGAGGGGAAAGCAAGTGGATGCAGTGTCCAATGGCCTCCTTCTTTCCCCATGAAGGTGAGCTGAAGTTCAACGCATCCATCCGGCAGGGAGCAAGGAATCCCTGAGGCTACAGAAGCACCAACTTCAGGCCCATCGCTTTCTCTAGCATTCCAGAATACACCCCTGCTCTTTAAGGGATTATAGCTAGACCTTAGTGGCCACAGTTCTATACATACAATCAATCAATCTTGGCTTCTATTTTTTCCTCATAATCTGGCCTAGGGCAGGCCTGGCCACAGTCCGCTACAGAAATGTAGGTATATCTTTCATGACTCATAAGAAATAGGCCCTCTATGCTGTTTCTGAAAATATATCCCATCATCCCTTACAGAGAAACAATATTTTGATGAGGTGTTTCTGACCTACGAAAATATAACTATATCCAAATTACAAATATATCCTATATAATAAAAGCCTAATATGCAAATCAACCGAACGGCAGACTGGTGGAACAACTGGTCGCTATGATGTGCACTGACCACCGGGGGCAGACACTCAACGCAGGAGCTGCTCCTGGTGGTCAGTGTGCTCCCACAGGGGGAGCGCCGGTCAGCCAGAAACCGGGCTCACAGCTGATGAGCACAGCAATGGTGGGGGGAGCCTCTCCTGCCTCCGTGCCAGCAGCAGCACTAAGGAGCAGCAAGCCGAGCAGTAAGGGGCAGCGAGCAGGCAGGCAGTAAGGAGCGAGCAGTCCCAGACTGCAAGAGGGCACAGACCAGGCTGAGAGACACCCCCTCCACCCCCAGGGCACAAATCAAATTTCGTGCACTGGGCCACTAGTTTTGATATAATGATGGCACATTTTGTTTTTTTGTACAGGTTTTACTCCAAAGACTCGGGGTGTTTTATTTGATCAACATGTATTTTACTGTGCATTTACTATGCACCAGAAACTAGACAATATGAGGCTTTAAAAAATGAGTTTAATCTTTAAGGGACTTACTTAAAATTTTTAATAATAAAGTTCCTTTAATAATTTAACATGTAGGTAAGACATCAGCCACACTCTTCTTGTGCCTAGATTTACTGAAGTGAATCAGATGCCTCTGAGTGACACAGTGCAAACTTCATAAGGAAAATGAGTTCACATGAACTTGAGAGAAACTTACACAGAGCCAGCAGTTGTTTACTACACAGAATGCATTCAGAAAGGACTGGAAAATCAGTGAGACAGAAATCAAGTCTGCCAAACCAGAGGCAAATGTTGCTGGAGGGAGAACCTCCATTGCTGGTTTAACCAAAGTCACACCTGTAGCTCCAAGGGTTCCTAGAGCTTAATTAGTCTGCTTATCAAGAACATTGCCTACCAACAAAACTTAAGCACTACATAAGGAGTTATTTTTTTTTTTTTAATGAAGCAAAATTCAAGTCAGGTATAGTCTGAAATTGCTAGCAGTTGCCAAGTGGAAATTCAGTCAGCAGCACAGCAGAATTTTAACTATTGAACTGCATCAAAGTTTCTGATTTCCATAATCAGTAGAGATTCAACTTAGCACCACAGGCAAGAGCTGCCTTTAAGCAGGAAATCTACGCATGGCCCGAGGCAGTGCGGCCTCCCTTCCCCACAGTGCCCCTAACTAGGAGTGAGAACTCAAAGCCTTGAGAGTCCATAAACACCTGAGGCCTCAAGTTTTAGCTTTAAAATTCTCTAAAGTCACTGTTATTTAATTGCAATGTAATGTATTTCCAAGATCATTTAAATACTAGAGGCCCAGTGCACAAATTTCGTGCACTGTGGGGGGGGGGGAGAAGGGGGCAGTCCCTCAGCCCGGCCTGCACCCTCTCGCAGTCCAGGACCCCTTGCTCCACCCACCTGCTCACTGCTCCTTAGCGCTGCCACAGAGGTGGAGAGGCTCCTGCCACCGCCACTGTGCTCGCCAGCCGTGAGCCCAGCTTCTGGCTGAGCGGCGCTCCCACTGTGGGAGCACACTGACCACCAGGAGCAGCTCCTGCGTTGAGTGTCTGCCCCTGGTGGTCAGTGCACATCATAGCGACCAGTCATACTGGTCATTCCGCCATAACAGTCACTTAGGCTTTCATTATATAGATGATAATAGCCATAATTTACTGAATATTAGCTCCTGGGCAGGCCCTGTGCTAAGAATTTTACATCAATTATCTTATGTATTTCTCACAATAACATACACTGTTTCTATCCCTGTTTTAAGGGAGGGAGCTGCAGCTCAGAAGCTAAGGAACTTCCCCAAGTTTATAAAATTAACAAATGGTGAAGATGGAATGTGAACCACACAAGTTTCTAATTATTATTCTCCAATATATTATGCTATACTGTTGTAAATCACTTTTCAGTTAAATTAGTTCATCTACCTCCTCAATTATCTATGTCCAGGACCAGCAAACTTTTTCTGTAAAGGGCCATAGTAACTATGTTAGGCTGTGGGGACCATATGAGGTCTCTGTTGGTCACGGCAACTCAGTTCCGCCACTGGAGCGTGCCAGCAGCTCAGACAATCCTTACGGGAATCAGCGGGGATGTATTCCAGTAAAACTTTAGATACATCAACAGTTGCTCCTTTCATTCCTCTGGGCTCACAGGGCCTCACTTCTCCCTCTGCCAGTGGCAACCATGTCTTATCTGATAGCAAAGAGTCCTCTATGATTTCCACACTTTGATTTTAAAGAAACTTGTTCTATTTTTTTTTTCCTGCTCCTTGTAGATGTTTCTGGTTTATTTCTCTCAAGCCTCCTAGTAACGATAAACTCCAATTTTAAAGAACGATCTCTTTTAGGAGCAAATAATATAAACATGTAACTTAATTTTTAAGCATATATTCAGAGAGGTTTCACTGCTCAAAGTGAGAGCTCAAAGTAAAGAAATATGGTCACCAATGAGAACTTAATGCCTTAAAACACACAAACAGACTTGAATTATTACGTTAAGTACAGCCAATGGTACACAGTCTGTGCGCTCCCAGGAATGCACAATGCACACCCACACGGTAGAGACCCTGAGGAGGCCTGCAAAGAGGAACATTCAAATGGTTTCCTCCAAATGTGCCTGACCCCCAAAACTTCTACCCCCAACACCTGTTACCATCTGTGAGAACTATTTCACGGAAAGCCGCCAGAGGAGCTTTTGGAGAATTAATTAATAGCATATTAAATGTAAGAGACAGTTTAAAATTTTAGCCACGTCTTTATGAACTTCATATTTCTTCTGGAAATTCCTAGTACAGTTGACTATATCAATCTGATACAGTTCAATATAATTCCCAATATGGTGAATACATCCACATTGATAAATGCTACAGTGAAACATAACAAGTTATGACTTGGAACTATTTATCAATGAGCACTGTAAATTCACCACGATCACAGCAGAGCCTAGCCCTGGTTTTGCCATTAACTAAGAGTGTGACACTGGGATAGAGGTTTAATCTCAGAGCTTTGATTCGCTTATAGCTAAATTTGGGCTAGACTTGCCTTGTCTACCCAACTGGTCCATTTTGCGAATCAAGTGATCAAGATCAAAATCAAAACCAAGACTTTTCCATCAAGTATTATAAAACCATTAAAAGAGTTATAAAAGTATACAAAGCTATATCTTATTTCAATAGAACATCAGTTTTCTTTTTATAGAGCTACACTAAATGCTACTGTGACTTCTTTTTCCGAACTTCGCTAAATATCTCATTTTACCTAGTCAGAAAATTTTTATTTAGCTATTAACTATCATGATGTATCATCAAACGTTTTTCAGAAAACACATGGCAAAAACAGGCAATAAAATCAGAAAGCTTTGTTTAAAGAAGAAAAGATGTATCGCCCAGTGGTGTGTGAGCAGTGCCACCTCCTCTGGGCTCTGTTACAAACTCACCTGTGGCATAACAAAGGCAGCCCTTCATCCCACCGAGTGGAGACAGTAGGGCTCTATACTCTTTGAGTCCTTCATTAAACTATTGATTCCTTTAGTATTATCCATAATGGTGAAGTGCTAGTCTCTCACTCCCTTCAATAGCTTCCTCACTTTATGGAGAGGAAGCCACGGTGATTTATTTACCTGACATTTTCCAGTCCGGATGTCATACAGGGCCACTGAACCATTGCGAGCTCCCACTGCTATCCTGTGACTCCGCTCATAGTAGCTGACCATGTAGAACCTGAATTGAACATTTTCAAAACAACAACAAAACCAGGTTAGATGACCTGCATGTGGAAGTAGAGAGCAACACCTTTCAAAGGTTAAAGCCAGCTCTGATACATATTTTAAAATGTGTACATCTATAGTTAGTGTATTGAGACTTTTCAAAAATAGTTCATTTTAGTAATTCTTAAAGCAATTGAAAGAAAAATGATGGGGAATGACAGTAAGGTCTGCTAATAATTACTTTCAATGGAAAACAACTTCATAATAAGAAACACCCTTAAATTTTAAAATAAGAAATAAGTGACCCTTATTTGACGATACAAAAAAAAAAAAACAACAAATATGAAAACTCAGTTTTACTACTGTGACTATTATGCAAATATGTCTATTTGAACAGAAATGGAAAAAAAGAAAAGGATTATGTATTCAATCGAATTATATTCTCATGGCTTATTATAGTATTAAGGAGTGAAATATACTTTCTAGCAGCAGAACAATCACATAAAAGCTCCATAGATGTTATGCTTATGTTCACATCAATAATTTAGAATGAAATTAGGAAGTTATCCACCAGAAAAAAAGCTACCTGGCAAATTCCCTATTTTCCCCCCACATTTATCAGTTTATCTAAATGACAGTTGTGGCTACAGGTAGTATGAATAACCACACTGGGTGTGATTTGGCATTGTGTAAAAATGGGATGTCGGGAGGATGGTTGGAAGGTTATAAGAGGTTGATTTATTATTTATTTTTTTCTAGATTAAATTTCATGACTGGATTAAGTATTTCAATTCCAGATCTATGCTTTGTCCTAATGATTCCATGGCCATATGGCAAGAGCCTGGGAAGGTAAGAATAAAAACTATTAGAGGAGTAAATAAGGAATGATTTTATACCCCTAAGGAGTTTTGAATATACCTTCCCATTATCTAGCCCTGCTGTCTCAGTGTGAGAGTTGCCGGGTGGGTGAACAAGTGGCCCACCCTAGATATTTATGAGACTACTGCATCAAGTCTATTACACTCTCCTTGCCTTTTTTATCTTTGGTTTCATATTACAAGAAAACATCGGTAACTTTTCCGTTATTATTTTTAAAAACATGGGATGCGGAGGTAAAATGGATGATGGAAAAGAAATACCATCCTCTAATGTTTCTAGAGACTGATGTAGAGTAGAAAAGTGCTGGGGCATGGACTGCGTTTCTGAAATGCAATGGGGGAGGCTGAGAGACCGAGATAAGATGTTTGCAGGGGAGCATTTTGAAACCAGGGACATTTTGACAAAGCCATTTCAGCTTTATTAGACATTATGACATTCATACATATTTCATAAGCCTGGAAAACTATTAAGTTTTTAAACTTTTTTGTTTGTTACTTATTACTAAGAAGTGGGTTCAACAATAATTTTGTCTGAACCCTAACCCTCCCCGGCTGATGCGCCTCCTTCCTCTTCAGTGGAGGACGAATGCTGCATTTTCAGTCACGCAGAGGCACCGCGCTAGCATGCCCTGCGGGGTCTCGCTGGGCGCAGGCCTGGCACGTCCTCTTGTGTATGGTTTGAGGGAAGCAAGGGTACTGAGGCTCCTGACACATAAAGCCCCCCCCCCCCATTAAGTGGTTATTAAAACGTTAGTTTCTCAAAGCATCACTTCTACCTCAATGGAGAAGATAGGAATCAGCATTCTAAATCTAATGTTCTTATACTCAAAAATAAAAAGTGATTTAGTTTAAAAACAGTTGGTCTAGGTATTGGACTTCACTATATGCCTATATCTATACCTATATCCTATATCTAGATCTGCATCTATACACACGTAAGCACACACAATTTATGTCCTTAGAGTAACATGGAACAATTGTTTTAACAAATATTTATTCTGTACAACTTAATAGCCACAAGAAAATAAAACTTCCAGAGGTACTTTTCGAAAATCTGTTATTAAGCCTTGCGCAGATCTAATAGCTATATTGCCAAAATCCTTTCACAAAACATGAATACAATTACCCCTCCAAATAATCCTCTTTAAAACAACCACTGGTAAAATACATTTATGTTGACAAAACTTTACTTAGTTAAACTAGAATCTAAAAAAGTTTTTGTTACATTGACCATTTTCTGTGCTCTGATATCTACCGCTCACCCTTCTATGTCATCTGTAAACACCGTTATTTATGGGAGAAAAGAAATCAAATCTATTCTTGGTATCAAATCTTGAGTCTGCCTGAAAGGACCATATGTTACAGGTCTGCATTTTTTATTCTTTGCAATTTACCACTAGAGTAATACTTCTCAGCAGTACCTTAAAGAATTCTGAACAGGGAAGGTCTTCTGGCAAGTTTCTATGATTGGATTTGTTAAACTGTTTATTTCTTTAACAGTGTCTCTTAACAAAACAGAGTAAGTCCGTTTTACTTATGCAGTCACTTCACAAGTACCCACTCTGTGGTCTGGCTGCAGTGAGCCTGTCTCTGCCGAGGGTTCCAGAGCCCACCACACCCCTCGACTACTCTTCCCATTAGGGGGCTGTCAGGACCAAGGATGGTGAGATATGCATCACTTGTCTAACCCCCCAAGTTCTCAATGGATTGAAGAAGGGGATCCATTACAGTTTTTAAGACTATTCTAGTCTTGACCTGATCCTACAGGAGAGTCCTGAATTCCTCCAAAATTGGGGAGGGGTGTCCAGAGTAAGATTCATGTGTGCTGAGTCCTCTGGAAAAGGTATCTGTCTCCAGGTTGCTGCACTGGTAACATGTCACTTGGGCAGCATTTCTTAGGCAACAGCCTGGCAACAACAGTCTTTTGTTATATTCAAGTTAGAACAAAGGTTCTTCTGGACTCAGTCTACCACAAGGAAACTAAGTCAGAGAGAGCATTACCACTCATGCATATGAAAGAACAATAAAGTGGAATTGAGTAATGCTGCAAATATATATTTCTTGTTGGGGACCGGGTGGTCTTCATCCAGAAATTTTAAAGTCCTTGATCCCCACCTTTTCATTGTTGCCTGCGTGCACCGCTCAGAGATGCCACAGCCGCAATCAAGGAGGAACTCTGAAAAGGAGGAGGCTCTTTATTGAACACGTTCGTACATCCGCACCAGAACTCAGGCCTCTCTGCTGCGAACGCGTTTGACAGATCTGGAGAAATGCAGGTGGCTCTGGCGAAGGCATGAGCTCAAGGAGAGCTGTGCTAGTTTTGGGGTGTGAGCAGTAGAGGGTGTGGAATTATTTCCAAAAGTGCTCCATTCCAGTGGAAGGCACCAGTTCAAGAGGACAAAATGGAAAGATCTCTCGTTCTGGACAGTGAGGGACACTGGCGAAGGGCATTTGTGAGTCAGGACTTTCCACCCAGTGTTTTGCACACTTTAAATAGTCAATGGATATTTCCTGAATAACACTTGACTACCTAACAGGGTAATTACTTTCCTTCTTAAAAAAACAAACAAACAAACAAACAAACAAACAAACAAACAAAAAACTTGCGAGAGGCCCCTGTGTGTTTGTAGGAGATTGGAAACACTTCTTAGGCTAGACAGGGAGCAGCGTTTCTGCAAGGAAAAACACCGCGCATGTTGCGAGTGCATTGTATGAGAGCTGAAAAAACAGGTCTCCTGTTGCCTGGCTCTGCCACTCACTGTGTGACCTTGGACAAGTTCCTTAACTTGCATATGCCTCAGTTTCCTCATCTGAAAATGAGAACAATAGTAGCTATTTATGTTGCTGGGAGGATTAAATGAGCTAATACATGTAGAGTACTTAGAATAGTGCCTGGCACATACTAAGCACTTACTATGGTAAGTACATGTAAACTTTAGTAACTATCATAGTATCCTCATCACCATCATTGTCTTTTGTACCTCTGGATATATACGTACTATAGAAGGAATAAGTAGAATGTAGTTAATTGGCTATTTCCCTAGGGCAAATAAGTGCTAGCTGATAACATGCTAATAAATGAAGAAAATGAATGCCCCAAAATATTTTAAACTTGCTTATTTCTTAAATATTTGTGATTTGCATATATAACCTGGTAACAATTGCAAATTATTTTAGTTTTAGCTTAATGTTGCTAATGCAAACAAAATGGATTTTGGTTTGGAACTCTATATCATTTCAAAGAGTCTAAAAAATAAATATTCTTTCTGTTATACAGTGAAATGAAATACTCCTGGAAGCTTTGGAGTTTCATTTTTTTTTTTAATATGAAAAAGTTTAATATTGAAAGACAGCTATCTTTGGGGAATTTTTAGGAGTAGGAAAATGGTTTTAGTCGGGTTTCTACTCACATGAGTACAAGAATAACAACTAAAATTATTTATTATAAAAAAAGTATTCTACAAAATGGTAACTAACTTAAGAATTTTACTGGAAGTTAGGACAGAAGCTGTTTCACATCCCATTACTGTTATCACCACCTGGGATAAGAACAAACCGCAGGTTAGGAAAATTTTTTTAAGAAGTGAGCTCATGCACTGTTCTAATGTAGACAGTGTTCATTTCCTTACTGGATTCTAAGTGCCCATTTAGGGTGAACCGAGCTGATTCAGCTTTTCACTTAAAAAGCAGAATCAATCAGTCTGTCTACAGAATAACAAAGTTTAAGAAAAGATAAACTATCTCTGGCCCTGCCCGCTGTGGCTCAGTTGTTTGAGCATCCTCCCATGCACCAAAGGTTGCCGGTTCCATTCCCAGTCAGAGCACATGCCCAGATTGTGGGTTCGATCTCTGGTTGCGGTGCGTAAGGGAAGCAATGAATCAATGTTTCTCTTTCTCTGTCTTCCTTCCTCTCTCTTTCTAAAGTGAATAAAATATATTTTTTAAAAATTATCTCTGAAAATACAGACTTTTAACTCTCCTGTTTAGACTAATTTTTTTCCATTCAGTTCAAAAGTTTAAATATTTATTTTATCTTGAATTTTTTGTATTTTATTTGAAGCTTTACTGTTTCCAGAATGATTACTTTTTATTATTTTTTCATTTGAATTATTCTACTGTATATTTATTATCAAAGGAATATATACACTCATTGTTAAAGAGAAACCCAGACAATATAGAAAGATGAACACTTAAGAAAGTAACTCTTTACTACTAATCCCCTCCACTACCCCTGATAACCATGAGAAACACTTTGAGATATTTCTTACCAGATTTTTTTCCTCTTTGTATGTATACATGTACATGCATAAATGATTTAACTTTCTCTTCTAAAACTTTGCTAGTTTCTCTTTAAATTTCTCTCTACAGTCAGTAGAAATAGATTAACATCAATCTTTTTACAGTTCTAGTATCTCTTAATGTAACCAACTATGGGTAAGCAATAATTATTTTTACTCACACAAGTAAATAAAAGGGCTTTAATGTGAAGTACATTTTCTTTGTAAAATTATATTAAGAAGTTCCCAACAAAGGTCAATGGAGAAATAATCCATTAAGTCCAGCAAGCCATATAAAACACTTTATAGTTCAAGGTCACTACCACTGAAATTCAGTAGATTTCCCATTTTCCCACCGAAAATTCACTGATTTATCCATTTATAGTACATTAGAGAAATTTATATCCTAAGTCCTTTAAGTTCCTCCTTACTACTACTACTACTATTACTACTACTACTGTACTGTTTTATTTTTTCTACTAAGAAGCCCAAGTACTTGAGCCATTAAATATATGGCTTAGGTCTATGCATAGATTATTTGAGAATTTCTTCATTCTTGGCAGTGAAATATGCAGTGTAACACATTATAATTTTTGCAAAGCCATCCTTGATTCAACTGTCAGATTCACAATTGCATTTAATATAGTATTTCATTCAATAACAGTCAATTGTGCATATGGAAATAGCTCAGATTTTGGGGTCAGAAGGATTTGTCTGCCTGATAAATATCTACTCACTTTTCAGTCTCGTTTTCCTTTTTGGGCACAACTGCCAAGCCCCACCTCTGTGTCTGTTTGGTCACATCACCTAGGATTCTCCTATGTCTAGGACACCCTTTTATCATAGCATCTTGGCATTTCTCTGATTTACCCCCCTATCTCTGCCAAGCCTACTTTATGCCCTTTAGGGGCAGAAAATGCTACAAAATCACACATGGGTGAAAGACCCACTTGAAGTGCTGGATACCCCAGTGGACTGAGCACAACAGTATGAAAAGCTCATTACAACTGAAGATTCCACACTGAAACCAACCATTAAGAAACAACCATGCGTTGAGTTTTGGTGAATTACCAAGTAAGATAAAAAATTATCTAAAAGGCAATTGAAAGATTCCTCCTTTTTCAATTATATATCTATGTGAGACCAGATTTTCACCCTACAATTAAATATCAAACAACACATGGAAACAGATTAAAGACAGATGCAGATATGAAAATCCACCTGTCTTCTATTAAGCCAGACATTAAAGAAATCTGCAAAAATGTTAAACAATGCTATTTTTCTTAGTATTTTCTTTTGTTTTGGCAAGTAGTTATTTTTCATAAAAATATGTTTTTGTGTCAATATGAACTAAGTTTATTGTTATTTGAAATGAATCAATAAATATTTTTTAAACTTCTCAGGTTTAATTTCTAATACATTAAAAGTCTCTAGATATAACCTTTATAAACTAAAACTCTTTAGGATTTTAAATTTTTAATGGGTTCTGAGACCCACAACACTGAAGACTGAAAAGCACTTGGCAATCAAAAAATTGTAACAGGAGGTAGAGAGAGATACTAGCAAAATAGCAGGGACCAACATCAGATTACAGCAGATTAAGAGGGCACAGAGGTGACAAAATGGCCTGAGTGCATACTCCTTTTCCCGAAGGAAGGGATATGAGAGACTGGACAGCAGGGACAGGAGATGCAAGGAAAGTAAGGGTTTTAAACAAGAGATAACAGCATGCTTTCAGGCTGAGGAAGAGACGCCATTGACAGCAGTTCAGCATAAAAGGGAGAGTAGGATTTTCTGAAGAGCAAAGTCCAAGAGGAGGTGGGAGAGATGGAGTTTAGGATGCAGCCAGGAACAGGCCTGGGCCTGGGCCACACCCTGTCCTCTGATGAGATGGCACACCTCGTGTGTCCCCCTGACATGTGCCTGCCAGTGCAGCGGGTGCACACCCACCCTGTGGAACCCAGACCTGGGTGAGATCTGTTCAGCAAAGCTGGCCTTCACTTTTGACTGTCAGCACAAAAATGTTCTAAATTTATCTGTTTGCAAAATGAAGGACAGGAGTAGGTAATTCATAACATAAGGTCCTTTTCAGATTTGAAATTCTATAACTTATAATTCTATAAAAACCATGCAGCAAGGTCACAGCTTAAGTGAAATAACTGGTGCCATTTATTACGAAGAAATTAAGGACTAAACACGTGAAGCGGCATGGCTGGTCTCATTACTCACCACAGTTATTGAGTGCCTCTATTGAGTGTTCATATTTTCTAAACTAAAAATTGGGACAGAGCCCAACAAAGGATTTCTTTGGAATCTGTGGATTTATTTGACAAGTCTTTAGAAGGCATAAAAGTTAAATTACTCTTGGTTATATATCAAATAAATTGCCTTAACCTAAAAGAATAAAATGCATGAAATAAGGATCTATCTGGGAATTCTCAGGATAGAGCTTTTGGCCAGATGAAGCTCTCTACTAGTTGCTACAGGCACTGCAAGAAAAATGAATGCAAAAACCCCCTTCTTCAAGCCACTTATAATCTGCATAATGGAGGAGTTTTAAGTGACTAAAAATTACATTTAGAGGTATATCTAACTTGTGCTATGAAAAAATCCTGAAATGTCTTTATCTCCAAATACAAATTTTCCCATCAACTTATAATTTCATTAAAGAATCCCTAATCCTTTATTTGTTATGCATTATTTTACTTCTAGTCCCTCAGAACATAATAAAATAGCCTTAAAGTTTAAAATTACATTATGATCACATTATATTTCTAGAGGTACTTTATCTTCCTTTCTAATTGAGGAGCTTTGACAGTTAGTAGCTTATAAGAGCTTAACTTTTTCTCTTCTGAGATTAGTAAAGAGTAGTTTTGTAAAAACCTACACTAATAAAAGGGGGAAATGCAAATTGACTGTCCCTCTGCTACGGCCACCAGCCAATCAGGGTGAATATGCAAATTAACCCAAGAAAGATGACGGTTAATTTGCATACACAGGCGCGGAACGAAGACTGAAGACTGAAGACTGAAGAGACTTGGCTTCTCTGCTGTGGCCAGACCAAAGGCCTGGGTCCCGGGTGCTGGAGGAAAACCGGTGCCAGCAGCCAGGGGAAGGAAGGCCTATTGCGCGAATCTTCGTGCAACAGGCCTTTAGTATATAATAAACCCTTAAGGCATTCATCTTCGAACAAGGTCTATCACATGTATGTGTTCTATACTGCTTTTCTCTTAGTTCAGCAACATCTGTGCATTTCTGCATTTCCATGTCTTATGCATCAAATACCACAGTGTAACGTGAATCAGAGTTTACATGGTGACTGAAAGAGAAATAATTCATCGAACTGTGTCAAGCATGACAGGCTCAGTATTGGCTGGGCTACTATGAGGGACTTCACAAGAATATTCAGGTTCAGTAACAGAGCAACTAAGAACGAAATCTTAACACTGAATTCTGAGGAAACATCAGTGATGTTGACCTTCCCGAGACTTGAAAGAGGGTTAATTCTATGTTCTTAGTGCCCAGGGTATTTTTAACTGAGGTTGATGCATTATTTATTCCCCAGGCAATTAAATGTAAATTACTCAGATCCTAAGAATAATAGATGTCCAGTGCTGGATGGTGCCTTTTTGAAGATCATCTGAGAGACTGACAAAGGCAAAGCAAAGTCCAATGAGATGGGAGAAAATCTAAGACATTCATTTCTTAAATGTTACTTTATTGTACTTCTTACTCTACTTATTGATAAACATAAAATTAATTCAATGTTGCAACGATCTTGTTGCTAATAGATTGTGTTCTAAAAAAAATGCTATTTAATTCTTATATAATTATATAGCCTTATTTGGTATAGTGATGAAAAATCTGGCAGAACTGTTTTTGTGTAACTGTGTTTTGAAGGATGTGGGTGCTGCGTTTTCTCAAGGGCATTAAAATCTAAGTAATTTTCTTGTATTATTAATGGATGCCACTATATTATTCATAATAGCCATAAGACCTAAAATGTGAATTATTAGAAAATATTTAAATCTATGCCTATTGCCCTGGCTGGTTTGGCTCACTGGATAGAGCATGGCCTACGGACTGAAGGGTCCTGTGTTCGGTTCCCGTCAAGGGCACATGCAGGAGGCAACCAATCAATGTGTTTCTCTTACACAGATATTTCTCTCTGTTTTTCCCACTCTCTCTAGAAATCAATGGAAAAATATCCTTGGGTGAAGATTAACCCTACCAGACCGCTGTATGGATTTTTCGGTCATTTCCACACAAAGGTGGAATATTGGCGCTAGATGAAAGGAAGATGAAAGGTAGACCTATTTTCTACAGTGTCTCCAAGTTCCATCTTATTCTAACCAGTTGTTTGCATGTAACTAACATTTTTCTATATCATGTTGGTTTTTTCTCTTTAATGCTCAGGAGCCCAGGTATAGGGGACAGTAAGGTTCAGGGGTTCAGGGCCTCAGGTCTGGTAGGATTAAAAAATAAATACATAAATAAATCTATGACTATAAAACTTACATAGCAGTTAAAATTATCTGATTTTTATATCTTTTTCTAACTATATTATAGAAAAATTCTACAGGTACATAAACTACTCCAGGAAGATCGAGGATATTTCAGTTAATAAAAAGAACCTTTGTGTTTTATTTTTAGGAAAAAATAATAATTCATATTATGTGTATAAGTATTATTTTTGTTTCCATGGCTTACGAAATAAAATTTAAAATGTGTATATATTTCACATAAATAATATATGTACACACAAACATATACATACTCATACTACGTAAAGGAATTAGGGGCACTTATAGACATAAAATAGCAAAAAGAAAAGACAGGCCTAAGGTATGAAGATGAGGTGAAGAGAATGGGGGGTGTAAGTCATAATTTACAAAAATTAGGCAGGAATTTGGGCTTGAGCTGCCTATGGCCAAAGCAAAATTCTTTAATTTAACAATACTGGTAAATGTGGAAAACAGAACCAGACTCACATACTAGTTCCTTGGACAAAACAAACAAAAAATGCCCAACATTGTGATTTAAAAGAAATGTCTTGACTGAGTCTTCATAGAAGGGACCTTGAACAATGTACGACAGAAACATGACCCACAATAAACGCACTCGCCATCTCCTTCTGACACCCTTGGAAGGCTCCGCAAACTGCTGGCATGATGCTCAAGAGGGGCGTGGGAACCCCACTCTGAAGGAGACCAGAAATGGGGCCCAAACACGCAGCTCTCTGATGCTTGTGTTTAATCTCGGGATACACACTAGAACATGGAGAGGAATAAATGGATCGTGTACCCACTTAACTAGCTCTAAGTCAGCAGTTCTCAACCTGTGGGTCCCGACCACTTTGGGGGTCGAACGACCCTTTCACAGGGGTCGCCTAAGACCATCGGAAAACACATATGTATTGTTTTTGTGTTTAATCACTGTGCTTTAATTATGTTCAATTTGTATCAATGAAAATACATCCTGCATATCAGATATTTACATTATGATTCATAACAGTAGCAAAATTACAGTTATGAAGTAGCAACAAAAATAATTTTATGGTTGGGAGTCACCACAACATGAGGAACTATATTAAAGGGTCGCGGCATTAGGACGGTTGAGAACTACTGCTCTAAGTGTTCTCTCTCTCTCTCTCTCTCTCTCTCTCTCTTTTTTTTTTACTGAGTTTTAGGTAAGAGCCAATTGATGAACAGCTTGAAGGTATAATCCTTGGCCAGCCTTCCATGATGCTAAGGGCAAGTCTTTAAAAACTAAGGGTGGCATCATAAAACTTTTGAGGTCCCATCTAACAATCCATAATATATTGTCTCTTCCTACTCACATTTGGCATAAGCTACAACCTTACATTGTTAATAATCTTTCTATGTTTACGGGTTGACTCTTAAATAAGTAGGCTTATGTGGCTTTTACACTCACAGCACAGATAATATTTGACATAATTCATAAGAGATAGTCAACAACTGTTTTTTTATAAATCTGGTGTTTCATAAAGTTATGTCTTATAAACCGTTCTGGGAAAAGAACTACAGATTTTTGCTTAAACTTTGATGACTTCCCTTTGCTTATAGAATAATGGCCTAATTCCTTCATTTGAAATTCAAAGTACTATACTAAACTCCCATCCTCAGCCTACATTCTAGCCAAGACGACACAGCACTTACCAAACCCACTGTATACTTTTGTGCCCTCAACATCTGCTGGTCTGGTTCTCTGTGCCACTCGAGATGCATGTGCCCATTCATTCTGCAAAGCCCACCACCTCAACAGCCCCTCAGTGAAGTGTTCCCCAAACTCACCACCTCGTCTATCACCACCACCCAACCCCCTGAGAACAAACGCTTCTCTTTACCTGGCAGCCCCTTTTAGCAAATCATTGTCACAAATACTATTATGGGTCTGCCTTCTCCTTTGTGAATCTTCCTAAGATTCCCATATCCAGAGTTCAGCACTCCATTTATTGTCCAACCCTATCCCTGGTATGCAATTCTCCTCCAGCACATGACACAGCCCCATGGCATTATTTATCTTTATAATTACATGAGACCCTGTGCTTCTTCAGGATATCATCTCATTCATCACTGTATCCCCAGGGCCTAGCTAGTACTTGATACACAGTAGGTGTTCAATAAATGTTATTAAATGAATAAACAAAAAAAAATTGCTTTCTGTCAATCAGAAAAAAACTCGTACTAAGCATTCAGTTTAGACACCTGCTTCCTTAGCATTGGAGCAGGATCCTTACTCTCTGGTGATTAAACAATAGGAATCAAACGTGGATGTGCAGCAAACGAAGGTGACCCAAGGAACTGAGGACACTGCTTGGGAAGGAGGCTGCCCTCCGGCAAAGGGAAGACTCGGGCCCTGTAAGCACCACGGATTCCTCGCCTGAACTCCCGGAGGCTTGTTCACACAGCAGTGACTGGTGCTGTAAGGAACGTTTTGCTACCATTCAGTAAGATCAGTCCTAGGAAAAACGCTTCCTCACCTCCACTAGGTGACAGACAAATGACCATTTTCACCTAGACATTTCCTTAAAGAACAATAGACTGGGACTATAACAGCTACATTAATTCTTAATATCAACTATCTGCATGAAAAAATCCAGTGTGTACACTTTTTAACAAAGAGAACATAAACCAGAATTAATGTGGCATGATGTTAAAAAATTACAGTATTCTATTATGCCTAATGTATATCACAAGAAAATATGCATCTGTACACGTGTATAATACAACATAGTCTTTTCTTATGTGTCTTCATATTTTAACTTCTGGATGGTGTAAATCAGAAAGAGACTCAAATATAAAACCTATTGTAAAAATGTAAAATACATGAGCATGCTTATAGAGTGCAGTAATTAATTCATCAAATGCTTGCCATAATACTCCGGAATACAGAAAACGTAAAGATGCATAGTGTAATGTCACTGCTCTCAGGAAACGTATAGCCTAAAACAAAGCATTCCACCACAAGGTACTCATAGAACTTGCCGGGGTCCAACCCCAGCAGGTCCAGGGGTTCCCCAAAGGTGTGGACGGAGTCGGCGAAGAAGGAATGACACGGAGACAGTGTTCAGTTGATCAGCAGCCTAGCCAGGATCTCTAGCCAGGATCTCCAGCCAAGTTCTGGTCTGGATCTCCAGAGAGGTTCTGCTGTTTATTGTCTTGTTACATCCGTATTTATACCAGTTGATTTTAATCCTGTCAATTTCTATTACAAAGGTTAGGGCGTTTCTTATCTCCATTCCAGGGAGTAAAGATTATGTAGCTTAAGCATGATTGTTTGTAGTGATTAACTACCCGCCTGGCACTTAGTTAAGGAGTTTCATCCCCTCCCTGACTTCAGGGAAAAATTCCTACCTGGGGAAACAACCTTTCTAGGAGAGGCATCCCCTCCCTGACTTCAGGGAAAAATTCCTACCTGGGGAAACAACCTTTCTCGGAGAGGTGACCTTGGTTAAAACACACAGCGCTAAGGGGAGCAAACATATTAAGAACAGTATGCTATATACGCCAGGTCCCTTGAAACATATGCTGTGCAGATGTTTCTTTCCTGCAGCGACTGTGTCAAGCAGCAAGGATGGACCGGCTTCCGGCAAGAACTGAGCAAAAATAACTAAAATTACTGACCTTGTCTTAAAAAGAAAAATGTATGTAACTATAACCAACTGGTTGCTCTTTTAAAAGGAAAATAAATATAATGTTACTACATTTTGAAATTTAAAAAATCTTCATTTCATAACAATTATATGCTATACACATAAAATTCTTAAGGTTATAGTTACTATATTCAGTCCTGTTTATAAAAGTTTTAACTGCTCTTAGCTTCTTTTCTTGCTTTCTCATAGGCAAAACACATACAATATGTAGATGCTGGCCTTTAAATTAAAAATAAAATTTACCAACAAAAATGTGGCATAAAGGGCCCTAACCGGTTTGGCTCAGTGGATAGAGCGTCGTCGGCCTGTGGACTGAAAGGTCCCAGGTTTGATTCCGGTCAAGGCCATGTACGTTGGTTGTGGGCACATCCCCAGTAGGGAGTGTGCAGGAGGCAGCTGATCGATGTTTCTCTCTCATCGATGTTTCTAACTCTCTATCCCTCTCCCTTCCTCTCTGTAAAAAATCAATAAAATATATATTTTTTTAAAATGTGGCATAAAGGGTTCCATGGACTGCCAAGTATATTTTCCCTCTCATGTCCGAAGCTTCCTCACTCTCCTTTTTTTCATGTAAATGTTAATTTGAGTACCGATGTAAGAATACAGGCATAGTCAATAGATGTTATCTTACTCATTTCTTAAGTTTTGAGAAAACTTTTTCATGTTGTGTTTTTATTATAGACCGCCTAAACTGTTTTAGAAAGCAAGCAGATATTAATTAATGATTGGATTTCTAACTGAGCAAGACTACTAACCACGTTCAAGATTTCTTAACAATTATTTGGTACTGACATTACTTTGCGTGCTATCGAAGGCTTCTTTACCTGCAGATGGCTGGGAAACACTCCTGAAGACCTTTCTTTTTAACTAGAGATCCTTCGAGGCAGTACATAATGATGTCCATCACCTTTATAGGAAGGATACAAATCAAAAATTAATTTCAAATTCTTAATTTTCCAAATTCAAATTATTAACTTAGGCCTCACTTGCCCATGGAAATTCTAGGCAGTTTAATTTTAATATTTACTTAAAAAATAAAGTATATTTACTTTATACTGCAGGCTACCTTTTACCTGTGAAAAACATTTATAAGACAATGCAATAAAATAAAGAACCCACTTATTTCCTTTAAAGGCTGTTCATATTTATATGCAGTATAGTGACTTTTATTCAAGCATACTGTATGTGTTTTGTTTTATTTATAATGGAAGATGCCAAAGAGAACATGACTTTACAAATTACTCTAATGTAGACCAATTAATTCCAGGTGAACGATATATGAACACAGCAATCGCTTTGATTTTTGAGGAAATTTAAATAAGGTGTCTTTTAGAGATGTATATTACTCCACTGGAATATTTCATTCAGGCTGTTGATGTGTCATTTAAACCAGGGTATTCTTACCTCCACAAGAAGATCCACAACATCTGTGGGCATCTTTTCAATGAGAATTTCAATGACTCTCAAAATTTCCCCTTTAGCTCGTGCGAGAGCGGTCGTGTGTATATTCTGCTGCGACTGGGTGTTCGCGGCCAGAGCAGTGTGTCTGTGTACCTGGGGAGACATTCCGTGCTATACAGATGTGGTGGACCCTTGATAGAGTTTCCCACTTCTAGCCACTGGAAATTATTAGTACAGTAGATGCGTAAAAAATCAACAAGAACAAACCTCCTGGGGTGAGTCAGGAAATACTTCTGATCGCAAAAGCAGGTATTTAGTAGAATAAAAACCCAGTTAAGTCTTCTCTAATTAAGTTCTCTAAGTTCCTGGATACATAAGACTTTAACACAATATCACCATGACATTTCTCAAGGAAAGGCAGACTGAAGGTTTGTGAGGTTGGTATATATGGCACTGAGGTGGAGAGCAGTTAAGGGCTTCAGCAAATATAAGACATGAGACTTGCTCTCAAGTAATCACAGTAAGTGATGTTTATATGGCACTCACTAGGTCTCAGGCACCATGCTGGGTGCTTTACAATCAAGTTGGTAAATTAAAATAAGCATGCCTTAAAAAATAAAGAGCACTGTAAGTAATGTAAGTGTAGTGTGATTTCCCCCATACAAATTGTAAGTCTTACATGGTTCAGAGGAGAGAGAGCATCCGTCGGCCCTGGACTGGCCAGCGGAGAGTGGGGATGGGGATGGCGTAGGGGACTCAATCACAGAGAGAAATACTTCAGTATTTTACTCAAAAACTCGAAGTGAAGTGGAAAACTTGTTTTTAAAAGGTAATAAATGTGGACTATTACATTAAAATATTTAAAAATTACCTTCTAACCAAGTGCTGAAATAGAATAAATTCAAAGCATGGCTCTTCTAACAATTCATTTAAAAATACTCATATATGTATACGGTGCAAATTAAGTAAAAAACACAATTAATATAAATACTTTTTTACTCCCTTTAAAGAGACCGTTTAATGCCTGGTGTTTATAGCACCTGCACATGTGGTCAGACTGAGGTAAATAAGGCTTATGCAGCATATTCAATATTACTATCTGTGCATATTCCACTGTTGAGAAAAACTCGTAAAAAAAATTCCCTAAGTCTGTTCATTTTTACATACATACACTTTATACAAATATATCACATCTATAAGAGATATAAACGCATACATACATATATGTATATTTTAAAGACATCTGTCACTTTAACACTGTGTACTATTAGAAAAACACACACCTTTAGGTCTTCAAATTTATCTTAGCTATGAATTCAAAGTCCCACTGCTTCTTAAAAACCCATACAGCCCACTGTTAGGACCTCCCTTCCTCCCTTCTAGCTGCCTTCATGTCACAGTTATTTGCTGCGTGCCCATTCTGGATGGCCCTGGGGCAGACACAGGCCCAATAGGTTCCAGGTTATCAGAGCAGACTCAGAAGTGTTTATTTAGCATTTTAAAAACTCATCTCAGCTACAGGAAAAACAACTCAGACAGGGCCCATACCCCACAAACACGGAGTCTGCACGTTCCTCAGGCTGAAACGGAGTAGACCTCTAAGACACTTAGGAGCCATCATCCTTTCCTGCCCTCCCACTGCTGAGGCCTATGGGAAGATCCTATAATTGGTCCATTGTTCCTCACTAGTTCCCCAGTTAGATGTGGGCAATTAGTTGGAACTAAGAATGTGGGAATCAATTGGTATTCAAGTCTTTATTTGTGACATGTAATAGGAAAAACAATTAGCAAGTTTATGGCTTACATTTTTGCTTACAGTTGGAGAGCCAATGTGAAATTAGAAGTCTGGTTTTGATTACAGGTAGATACACTTGAAAAATGTAAAGGCCTTTAATATACAGGGTGGGCAAAAGTAAGTTTACAGTTGTTCATATGGAAAATAATGGAATCATTAATAAATAGTAATTTAAGAATAAACCATGTGTTCCATGTACTCCCAACTGTAACACTTTTGTCCCGCCCTGTATTTTATTTTGAATAAGCCTGCTCTATCAGATTGAAGAATTATTGTTAAATATTTCCAAGTGAATGAACTTCTAGAACAGAAATGAATAGAAAAGCAGAGAGTAATGACTGGGCCACTGTGGAATTTGGTGTGCTCACAGGTATAATGCATTCATTGCAGGACAAAATTATTAACTTTGCAGTGTTCTAGAACAAACTGGCAGGATGATTTGTGGATACGGACCCTCAGCTCACAATGCCCAGTAATCCCTCTAAATGCGAGGACAGGGCCCTGAAGTTCCACTCACCTCTTTGGCTATGGTGGTGAGGAAGGCGGGTGGTCTGGCAGTGGCAATGAGGGAGAGGGCATGCCTGGCCGAGCGGGCGGAGTCAGCTGCTGGGCTCAGAGGCAGCCCCATTGTGATGCTAAACAGGGAGCAGAAAAAAAGGAAAAAAGAAAAGAAGCATTAGAAATATAGACTGAAAAGATTAGACACAGCTTATAATGTCAGTTCAAGGTCAATGGGAGCACTCAGACAGTTAGAACATAATGGACTTGCAACAATGAGCAGTGATTAGGAGTCAGGGTGTTCTGGCATCAAATACAAAATCGAATAATTAACCGTGAAGATTGAAAACAGTATGTGCATCTGTCCAAAGTGTTACAAACCCCTTGTTAACAAATTATCAAGAACTAGTTCTGAATACATATCACAAAGCTCAGAATAAGGCAAGAACAAACATTTTGTGGAAATTTTCCATTTCTTGCCTTAAAAAAGTTAAAGGTAATTTTGTTTATGAGGCCACATTAAAAGGCTATATTTAAGGTCACAGATCTGAAAGGTAGCAAAATTCACTCCTGTCCATGATATTGGACTGAGAATGACAAGATTATTTTTAGCTTGTATATTATTTGTAGTTTAAAATATCCTTAGTACTGCTGGTTTAATCCCACACTTAATACCTTTAGAACCAATCTACCACTAATCAGCATGCTTTGCCAATAGTTAATTCATATTAATAAAAATATTATAGTAACTGATACTTAGTCTGGCATTGTCTAGGCTATACACAAGAATATGCACATGATAAAATAAACCTTTTGGAACTGTGAGAATGTCCTGATAGAAGAGTGATGTTATTTCTATTCTTTTGCCATCCCTAAAACATATAAATGATATCACTGTTTCAAAGCTTCTTTTATACAGAGTACTATGGAAAGTATAAACTTTTAATTAAAATGTAGCATGTGATCCACACATTAACTGTATACAAGGTGTATTTTGTTATTCAATAAGAGACCCAATAATAGTCTGTCTCTCTAGTTAAATACTTTTTATATTAAACTAGAGGCCTGGTGCACGAAATTCATGCGCAGGGCAGAGGGGCAGGGGGTAGTCCCTCAGCCTGGCCTGCAACCTCTCGCAATCCAGGACCCCTCAGGGAATGTCCAACTGCTAGTTTAGGCCCGATCCCGAATTCGCCTGCCTGCCTGATCACCCTAACCACTCGCCTGCCTGCCTGATCACTACTAAACACTCGCTTGCCTGCCTGATCAACCCTAACCACTCTGCCTGCCTGCCTGATCAACCCTAACCACTCTGCCTGCCTGCCTGATCAACCCTAACCACTCTGCCTGCCTGCCTGATCAACCCTAACCACTCTGCCTGCCTGCCTGATCAACCCTAACCACTCTGCCTGCCTGCCTGATCAACCCTAACCACTCTGCCTGCCTGCCTGATCAACCCTAACCACTCTGCCTGCCTGCCTGATCAACCCTAACCACTCTGCCTGCCTGCCTAAGAGCCCCTAACCTCCTCTGCCTCGGCCCCCGCTATGGGGGCTTCGTCAACAAGGACATCTGGAAGGACATCCAGAAGGTCGTTTGGCTGTCTGGTCTAATTAGCATATTACGCTTTTATTATTATAGATATCCACATGAAATTATAAGAAGATATGACCTGCTCTAATTAAAGAAGTCTGTGTGCTGCATGTGTAAACAGGATACGTTGACTAAAAATTCTCAAAAAGTCTATCGGTATTTCTGTAATTGCTCTGAGAATCATTTTGAGTTTTAGTTGAAAATAAAGATGCATTATGTAGGCATTCCCGCCTTTGTTAAAAGAAAGTAAATTGATTATAGAAAATTTTGCTTATAATTTCTTTGTGACTGTTATGCTGCTTAAATCTTTGAGAGTATAACTGTCAAAGCAGGAACTCACAGGAGAGAGGATGGAGAACCTTCCTTTGATGTTTACCACTAAAAAGAAAGATGTGAGCTGAAAGGAAAACACACATATTGAACAGTCAACAGAAGGAATGCACTGGGGGGCACGTCCCCCCATGGAAAATCTTGATGCCAGCATTTTCTGTAGGGGCTGGAGAGATGCTCAGCAGGAGAGCAAGGTGGGGTAGCTTAGCGAGTTTCTTCTCTGAATTAAACTTTAATATTGAGAATTCAGCAAAAGAAATGTTTACTTTATGAGTAGTGCTGGGACTAGATTGTTTAATAATTATAAAGTTTAGATCATATTTTAAGTAATGTTTTAAGACATTTAAATGCTCATTAAACTGTTCAAATTCTCTATATTTCCTCTTTTCATCAATGCGAATGAATAGGTGTTGATAATATTGACAGGCTGAGACAAACAAAAATGGTATGTTAATTGAATAATCTGAACAAACCTAAATCACGTTTCATAAGATCAATAAAAATCATAGAATATTGGAGTTGGAAACGATCCCTTAGCAGCATCCCTGCTGAGCAGTGAGCCACAGAAAAGGAGAGTCTGTCTCCCAGGCAGCCTATCCCACATCTGGAAGATGGATACAGAGGAAAGAATCTGGGCCCGGAGCCCAAGGTCTAGGTTTGAAGTCAGGCTTCTGATGCTATTATTACACCTCGTCTTGTATCTGCCCCCAAACAGCCCTACAAAGTGAGGGATGTCAGTATGTCATGGAGAAATCAGGTCCAGAGAAGTTCTGTGAAGAGCCAAGGTGGTAGTGAATGTCTTTCAGGAGAGCTGACCTTTGGAGAAGTTAAGGGGGGGGGGGGCTTATTATATTAGAGTTCCCTGAATTGATGATTGGTAACATGACTCACTCAGTGGCTTTGGGTGAATGGCAACTGCACCCCTGAGAGAGGTTTCTGGTGGTGTGCGGCAACACTTGCACTGCAGCTGTTTATTCAGTATCAACGGTGGTTTGAATAAAGATACGGGGTGCAAGGTTATCAACTGGTGTGCATATTAAGTTGTCAGTGAGAGCAACTGTATTAAATACCAGGACTGGGATTCAAAACGTCCTCAGGAAGATCAAGTTCAACTTCATGAAGTGCTAAATGTGGGTGCACATGGCCGGCTTTACAGGTGGGGGAGAGGTGCCACTGCTCCAGCGAGCTTAGGCAACAGCCCTCGGGCTGAATTTGAACCTGTGCATCTATGTTAGTGAGGGGGCTGCCTACAGAACCAGGTCGTATCAAGGAAAATACAGTGATAGAGAAGGTGGCACTCCTGCTGAACTTCATGGCTGTGGGTGCCTGTCTGCCCTCCTCATGGCTGTACTGCTCCCTTAGGTGCTAAGAGATGGGGTTTGGTTCTGCAGGACAAGCGTCATAGCAGGTGACCTCTTGGAGGTGGAAGCCAGAGTTCTAGTCACATAAACAGGATCCCAGCAAACTCACCACCCACATCTAAGTCCTCTCTTCCACACCTTCTCCTCCTTGTATGGAGAAGGAACATTTGGGGGAAGCACAGAAGGGTCTGGGGGGGAGAAAGAATAAGAATGAATGAATATGCATATGTGTGTGTGCACCTAAGGGTGGGGGCGATCAGCTGACAGACTTTCAAGGCTCAGGATACAGTGGCAAGTGGATATTTCCCCCGCCGTAGTGCTGTGCCCTGTGGCCACCTTAGTCTGAATAAGCACAGTGTCTGTAAAACGGGGACACAAGGTTGATGCGAAGATTTCATGAGCTCCAAGATGCAAAAACACCGAGCCCTCATCTGACCTGTATTGCACATACAGCAGATGTTTCTTCTGACCAAGGCGCCTCCACAATCAGAAACAAAGCAAAAAGAAAATGAGATCAGTGAACAGCAGACCATGGGCTTCAAGTCAAAGGCCTAGTCACACAACCAAACTTCCTCCATCTCAGCAAATGATCCCCCGAATCTGCAGATCTAGGAGGAGAAGTGGTCAAGTTTGGTGATGAGTGGTGGGGTCCAGAAGAGAAGCTATACAAAAATGGGGGACCTAGCTGATTTGGCTATGTGGATAGAGTGTCAGCCTACAGACTGAAGGGTCCTGGGTTTGATTCCAGTCAAGGGTACATGCCCAGGTTGTGGGCTCGATCCCCAGTAAAAGGGTGCAGGAAGCAGCCGATCAATGATTCTCTCTCATTATTGTTTCTCTCTCTCTCTCCTCTCCCTTCCTTTCTGAAATCAATAAAAATCTTAGATAATAAAAGACGAATATGCAAATCAACTGAACAGCAGATGACCTGTCGCTATGATGCGCATTGACCACCAGGGGGCAGACGCTCAATGCAGGAGCTGCCCCCTGGTGGTCAGAGCGCGCCCGCAGTGGGAGCACTGCTCAGCCAGAAGCCGGGCTCACAGCTGGCTAAGGCAGTGGCGGTGGTGGGAGCCTCTCCCACCTCCGCAGCAGTGCTAAGGATGTCTGACTTAAGCCTGAGGAGCAGGCCTAAGAGGGCAGTCAGCCATTCCCCAAGGGCTCCTGGACTGCGAGAGGGTACAGGCCAGGTTGAGGGACCACCCTCCCCCTCCCCCCTCCCCAGTGCACGAATCTCATTCAACAGGCCTCCAGTACATTTTTTTTTTAAAAAAAGAAAAGAAAAATGGGAAGGAGGCCAACCAGAGACCTAAAATTGTAAGCACTGCCCACTGAGTTCAGTGGAAGCTGGAACAGTTGAATGTAGAGGCATCAATGTGTGCACCTGAGCGATTCCCACCATCAGCATCTGGCAGCTGGGGCACAGGCTCGCACAATGTGGACAGATCTGTGTTCTAGGTCAGAGCTCTGCAGTGACCTTTAGAGCATCCACAGTGTAAAAGCAGGAGGGTAGTGAGTGTGATGACAGAGAGGAGTTGCCCGGGCATCGGGGAAGAAGACAACCCTCGTCTCTGTCCTCTGGGTCCCCATCAATGTGCCACTACCAGGGCAACCTTCCAAAAGCACCAACCTTATTCCACAGTTAACCTGCTTAAAAGCTTCCAGTGGCTCCTACTGCCTCTAAGATAAATCTTAAACTCCTTGGCCTGAGACCCCAGGCCCTCCATAATCTAGTTTCACTAATTCATAACTCAGTCTTTTCAACACCAGTGCTCCTGAGGCAGGCTAATTTCAAGGTCGGTCCCTAAAATTCTGTTCCCGTTTCTATTGTAGTGTTTTGCCGGTGCTTTTCCCATTCTCCCTTCCCTCCCCTTTGTTCAGTTCTCCTGGAGGCGCACACAGTATTCTGCAATTGCTGCAGTACTCAATTACCTTCTGTTGAAATATCAACCACCACCAACAACACCTGTTTATTCTGGGCCCTTAGCCCTGACTCCCATCCTGCCAGGCATTATAAATTTTGTACTGTGAACTCTGTACCCATTGGGACCATACCCTCTAATCCTGTGTCTCCCCCCAACGTGCCTAGTACAGGCCCTGGATGACGTGGCAGCTCAATAGTTCTGCACTAAATGAAGTTACCTGGCAGATTCAGCAGAAAAAAAATCACTTAAGCCAGTTATTTGACTGAATTGACCAGGCAATGAAGTCAAAGTAATTGATCTGGTAGTCCCAATGGGCACAGTCTAATTCTGCATGTAGTTCTCTTTAAAGTCAGGAGTGCATGGCGTGTGATAGATTCTAACTAACTGAAGAAGGATCATATTATTAGGGGCTTGAAATTAAAGGGGTGTCTGCCTCATTCTGGAAGCTGCACGTACACAGAGAACTCACTCTTTTCATCAGATTCTGCTTATCTGGCTGTGATGCATATTATTTGTTATACAGGCTTATAGGTAGGGGCTTTGGTTTCAGTCTTTATTCTAAAAAAATATGGTATGACACACTCTCTATTTTACTCAGCATTTCAGTATACACATCCAAAATGAAATACCAGAGATGATAGATATTATAAATAAAAACATGAATAGAAAAACGGCCCACTCTGTCTACACTCATTCCTTACATGATTGCTTGTTAATCCTGCCCTAATCCTTATTTCATTGTGGTAAAAGCATTTTAAAAGTTACATATAAGACCACTTCAGTTAAATGTCACTGCCTACAATTGTCAGACTTGCCCATCTGTCAAATAAAGGAATGCTGTAGGGGAATATTCAGGGGAAAAATACTTAAACTTTCATTGAATAGCCCACAAGTCACATTCAACAGTGCAGTGGACTAAATACTTGTGTCCCCCTTAAATTTCATATTGTGAAACCCCAAACTCTACTGTGATGGTATTTAGAGATGGGCCTTTGGGAGGTAATTGGGGGCAAATGAGGCCATGAGGGTGGGGCCCCCATGATGGGATTCGTGCCCTTATAAGACACTGGATAGCTTGCTAGGTCTCTCTCCCCGGTCACGAGCACAAAGAAGTCACGTGAGGACACAGCACAGAGCAGTCACCCAGAAGCTGAGTAGAGGCCTCAGCATGAAATCTGCTTTGCCAGCATCTTGATCTTAGACTTCTAAGCCTCCAGAACTGTGAGAAATAAATTTCTTTTGTTCAAGTCACCAAGTCTATGGTATTTTGTTATGGCAGCCTGCGCTGACTAGGACAAACAATAACAGGGCATTGAAAACAATCGCCATCAAAAACAAACACTAACGTTATCTAGAAAATGCATACTTAATTACATAACATCTGGGGATTCAGCTTACCCTTCCTGGTAAAGAAGCTGTGTTAACAATTGTCTTTAATGCAATAAGGAATCTTCAACTTCTCTCTGTCATATTGGACCTTAATTTGATAATTCATAGGTGACATTAATTTCCTAAACTCAAAGATGGCAATTCCTCCAACACATGCTTATTTTTCAGACCTATGTACTATATGCTGTATACCTTCACCGTAAATAAAACTATGCTGACATGATTTGGTTTAATGGTTTCCTCAGATTATAAATTTTCTATTAAAAATAAATGTAACCTGAATAGGAAAAATAGTTTGAACACAGAATTTTAAAGCACCTTAGTGTTTATATGATGTGTTCCGTTCTCTACTCCCAGTTGGCATTTGATAAAGAATTCAAATGCTACCTCTTTTTCTCCAACTCCATTTTGTTTAAAGAGAATCTTTCTAACATATGGTGCTTGTCTCTGTGTCAGTGAAGCATGAGTAGCTTCCAGAGAGTACACATTTCTATCTTAATGTTTGGCAAACTGAGTATTCCAGAAAAGCAATGGTCTTGTGCACTTACTCAGGCCCCGCAGGCATGGGCGTGTGAGGGGAGAGATTGGCCCCCTTCAGCAGCCAGGCCAGCCTTACTCTGCTGCTCTCTTTCAGGGAAAGGCCCTGCAACATGAACTAGGAAAATGAAATCAAAATCACACACCACACCACATAGCAATGTAAGTCTAGCCAACAGCACAAGGACTTTTCCGTCCCTTTATAAAGTAGAATTTTATACTGTTTCTAACACTTTACCAATATATCCTCCTATATAATAAAGAGGTAATATGCAAATGGTCGTTACACTATGACAGTAACGACTGATCATGAGGAGGGCAGGGCAGTGAGCTACAAGCTGCTGAGAGCTACAAGAGGGTGGGGCAGAGAGCTACAAGCAGCGGTGGGCAGGGTGGCCAACTGAGGCAAGCGGCAGCGAGCTACTAATATATATACAACGATAGTATTATATTTGTAAGAAATATAATAGTACATTTTTCTATTTTCCCCACAGCTAGCGAGGGTGACTCAACCTATGCTTTCGATGAAGTGCAGCCTCCATTTTGAATTAAACAGTGCATCATGAATGAGCTGCCCCATAATCATTCACTTAAAAACATCCCTCCCATCTGCTTCTGCCAATGGGTCAGTTGCCATAGAAAGGGTGGCATAATTATATGGTATGGGCACAGCAAAGTGGGAGTCGGGAGACCCAGGTCATCGCCATAGCTCTTAGAGTACCATAGTGGCCTCAGTACCATTGTGGCCTCAGACAAGTTGCTTAATCTCTCTAAACCTTATTTTTAATTAACGGCATATTGAGGGTACTAGGTAAGAAGATTTTCATCTCTAAAATTCTATGGCATTATTAAAATGTTTATTGCATGTAAATCACTTGATAGTTATGAATAAATGAGAATATTTATTCTTATACATTAGCTATGCAATATTTAGCATAACACATAGCCAAAGCAGTCAAGAAGCTTATCTCATATTTAAATAGGCTTTTAACTTCTAGAAGGCACAAAATTCTCAATGAAAATAATTTCATTAACAATATCTTAAAAATCTGAAAAGTACACTGAACTGACCACTCTGCATCCTTTTATTAGGTTGCTTTTAATTAACTACTCGGTTGGTCTGTAATTCTGTGGGTGTTAGATTTTTTTGTTGTTTAAGAACAGTTCATCGATTTTTAGAGAGAGAGGAAGGGAGAACAGAGAAACCATTGTGAGAGCACAACATTGATCGGCTGCCTCCTGTATGTCCCCACCAGGGGATCGAACCTACAACTTGAGCATGTGCCCTGCTGGGAATCGAACCAATAACCTTTTGGTGCACAGGACAATGCCCAACTGACTGAGCCACACCGGCCAAGGTGTGGGTATTAGATTTTGAATGCTAGGTGGCACCCTGGTAAAAGCATGGTTTTTAGAGTCAGTGAGACCTGAGTTTGAACCCCAGCATTTTCCTGTGGACAAGAAGAGAGAAGATTCGTATTTTGCTCATCTGCGAAATGGGGATGATAATGCCTATTTCTTGAGCTTCCCTCTATTCAGATGGGAACGCGTGTGGACTGTGTAGCACAGAACTTGTGGCAGGTGCTAAAGCAAGGAAGAAACTCACTAACACTCTTTTTATAAAGTAAAAGGCAAAACCAATGTTCCCTTCCACCCTAATTCTATTCCCCAGAGGTAACTAGGAAGGAAATCATGCTAGAGTTTAGACAGAAGCATGCCACAGTTTAAGTTCTGCCAGAAATGGATAAAATTCGTTAAAAGCAACATTTACTTTCACTACTCGGCATCTTCCAGGCACACCTGTGCTGTCCCATCTCTGTCCACTGGCACGTCCTTGTCCTCCCCCTCCTCTCCTCATAAGCACCCACATGAAGCTCTCTGTGCGCACTATCTGATCACCCCGCTGTCCGTCTCCTCCTGCTCTGACCGTCAGACCCCTTCCTCTCGTCCTCCCTTCATGTTGTGCTGTGTCCAGGCGGGTCTTACCTTTCCTGCAAGACTGCAAGTGCCTTGGAGACAGGGTCTTTGTTGTCTGAAACTTTACAACAATGTACGTGTACTATCTAACACTGTTCCTCCCACACATTAGCTGCTAGTTAATAAACATAGTTTAAAATTGTGCAAAATATTCGAAAACATTAGAAAATAACTGGTGAGATTTTGATTTCAAAGATGGAAAATTCGAAGTCACATTTCTAAAATAAAGGCATTGTTCATTCTGGAAAACCCCCTATTCATCTTGAGCCATATACAGTTTGTGCAGGCCTCCCGGGAGTCATCTCTGATAGAGGAGTCCATATGCAGGAGAGGAAGGGAGAAGGAAACTGCTATAAGATGCATCCCCAGACTAGGTAGCAGGCCCCTCCCCAAACCCCATCCCTCATCGACTCACAAGAATGGGAAGAAAGAGGAAACCACTGCCTGTGCTTTCTTTGTCAATAAACACCAACTGAAATTTTACAAAGCAAACGCTTCTTAATGAAGCAAACTCGACACTGCCGCCGCGAGCAGGCAGCTGAGCACGGGAATCATGTCGACAGTGAAGCAGGTACATAGGGCGGCAGAGGAGACTGTGAGCATGAGGTGCTCACATAGCCCCCTTTCTCCCCTCAGTCCTCCTGCAGCCTGTGCCAAGTGCGTCATGGGTGGAAAAGGCCATTTTCAATCTAAATCTTGTTTCAGATTAATAAGCAAACATTTTCTTGCTTATTATGCAATTTATCACGATGAAAATTACATTGAACTCCTCAAGGCTAAATGCTGATGCATTCATTTATTCGGAGCGGTGTATAGAGTCATACTAATCTTCATGACAGAAAAGGATATAATAGCAAGGTGTAAATTACTTACCGGAAAACTATAGTATTTGTGTCTGCAGACATACTACATGTAGATAAAACATAAGTGCATCTTTATGTTTGCTGATAAAAGTTTCATGTAAATGTATCCAAAAATAAAATATTAAATACAAAGCCTAAAATAAAGAAAGGCCTACCACTTCTCTTCCTAGGCAACAAAACAAGAGTGAATACTCTTGAAATTGTGTTTAGTTCCGATTTGAAAATAATCAAAAGTAAAATTTTAGACAATCAAAAGGTGTGAAAGGCTTCCTAGGACACCCAGGGAGCTGTGGTCACAGCAGCCAGCACAGGGCTCTTTGGAGGGTGTACATGGCACCCACAGCCAGGGGAGGGCAAAGGCTGGAAACACATTCTGGGGCTTTGCTCAAAGGCCAGCTGCCTCTTACTATGGCCACAAACTCAAGGGCTCATATTTCCTCCTAATCCTTAAAGTCAGTCGAGAACCTTCTGACCATCAGTATCCATAAACTATGCTGGCTCCCACTATGTCAAAATGTTCATTCTAGAGATGGGCAGGACCTGATTTGCTGAGCACCAGGACAATGACGCTGCACTACCACCAGGTAGGTAGCATTTCATCTTTTAGCTAATACTCTTCTAAGCACTTTGCATATATAAACTTGTTTCATAGCAACCTTCTGAAGTAGGTACTTTAATTAGCCCCAAGTATAGTTGGAACTGAGAGAAGAGATGAAGTAATTTGCTGAAGGGCATACAGCCAGGGAGGCACCCAAGTGAAGCTGGGGAGCATGGAGCTATGAGGTGATAGGGAGGACAGCTGCCTGTGTTTGAAATAAATACCTGCCTCCTACCAATCAATCCTGGGATTTGGGGCTGGGCATGTCCGGTCTGTAGACAAAGTCAAGCCTTCAAGTCTAGGCTTCACTTGTCTGTCTGGTCCCCACTTTCTGAGCCCAGAGCAGCATCAGAAAGACTACAGTCCCAAGCATGCTGGAACAGAAGAGAACTTGGGGTCTGAGAAAGGCAACCAAGAATAAAAGGGCAGAGAACCCGAGGTTTTTGTTAAGGATTAACCATGATAAGAATGAAACTCCAATCATTGAGAAGATCAAAGAGGTGATCACATTTACACTAAGAGGGACATCGTGGGACAGTTCCAGAATTCCTACCACTAGGCATTCACACTCACAAACAGAGAGAAGTGGTGGTGAGGATGCAGAGAAAATGGAACGCTTGTGCATAGCTGGTAGGAATGCAAAACGGTGCAGCCACGGTGGGAAATAGTGGTTCCTCAATAATAATTTAAACATAGAATTACCATATGACTCAACAATTCCATTGAACATAGGTATTCAAACCAATACCTGTGCATGAATGTTCATAGCATCATTGTTCACAATAGCCAAAAGGTAGAAACAACCCAAATGTCCATCTACAGATAAGTGGATAAAAACAAAATGTGGTACATCCATTAAATGGAATATTATCCAACTATAGAAAGGAAGTTAGTTATTAATACATGCTACAACATGAGTGAACCTTGGAAAGATGCTAAGTGAAAGAAGCCAGACACAAAAGGCCACATATTGCATAATTCCACTCAAATGAAATTTTCAGAATAGGCACATTCATAGATAGAAAACATTAGTGACTGCCAGGGACTGGTGGGAGTGGGGAGAATAGGGAGTGGTTGCTTAATGGATACGGAGTTTCCATTTGGAGCAACTACTACGGGAACTTATAGCAGTGATGGCTGCATAACCTTGTGAATGCACTTAATGTCACAGAATCATTGCTTTAAGATGACTATAGTGGCAAGTTTAATGTTATGAGCATTATATCACCAAAAAGGGGGGGGGGGGGGCTTCCTCCAGGAATCAGGAGGCTGAATACTTAAGTCAACACTACCCTCTCCCACCCACCCTCCACCCCCCACACTCCTAGCCATTCCTGACCAAGTGTTTCCATTTAGTTCATTTTAGCAAGTCCCTCAGCTCATCTTCCTACTCCATTACTGTCATCATTGCTCCCTAGATCATTGCAACCTCCTATGACTGGTCTTTTACTGTGTGCAAGTAAAACCTCAATAAAGGCGACTTAAAAATCAAACTGAGTACAAAGAAATAATGCCCCAAACTATCTGGTCACACATTCTATTAGTAAAGCGATTTGGGAAATACAGTTTTCCTTATAAATGATGTTTATACTATTATTAGCTAACAATCACAATAAACAATTTTAAAATTGTTACTGACTGATCATTCATGGGCTCAATGCTAAATCCCAATGGTGTTAAAATTACAGGAACAAACTTCCCTTTCATTGTCCACATCCAAAATTTCACATATTGAGACATTTGTTTATTTTTCTACTAAAAACACACAATTTATAAAGGGTAATCGCTGGCGACAAAACACAACGAAGACCAATCGCATTAACTGGAAGGGAGCACGTACTTGGCCAGCTGCTTCTCGGCGTCAGCGCAGAGTTCCAGCAGCCCCATGAGGACGGCGGACACGTCCATGTAAGGCTCCCACACCGTGAACCCGCGCCCGATCAGGTCGATGGCTGTTCTCCGGATGGTACTGTGCGGAGGAAGCTTGGGGCTCGGCGGCTGCAGCAGAAGAAACGTCAGTGCCTTGCCTAAAATTACAAAATAAAAGGCAGAGCAATAAAGTAATATTAATTCTGTGATGTGTTCTTTCAAGCATATTTTCAAAATGTAAACCACTTTGGATTTCTTTCTTTCCTTTAACTGAAAAAGGGTTTTGAACAGAGAGCTAGATTATGAGAGATCTTGAGTTTACAGTATGTGGCTGAGCATTATGTAGGTGACAATATCTCATACCATATTCTGAAGTGTTTTAATTCCATAAAAAGTACATATAAATAAGTATACACAACTTCAAAAACAATCAGTGATCCTAAATTTCCAATGTTTCTCCCTACTAAGCATTTTGCAAGATGCAGATGGCTTCAAATGATAGAATATGGGGTTTCTTCACCTCTCTTCTGCATCTAACAGAATTCACGTGTCAAACACTTCCCACCGTGACACCTCTCTTTACAATGTTCACCCACAGGGTGAGGGATGGAGAAGGCAGAGCGTGTAGCATGAAAAAGTGTTCCCTCCTAAGTGTGTACCTCCTCCACTTCCTGGTGTTATTGAGTATGAGGGTATCAGGTCAGGTGTGCAGGAAATTCTTCACGCAGTTGGTTAAATTAAATGCAGCTCGCCCAGCCAGTGTGGCTCAGTGGATGAGCATTGACCTATAAACCAGGAGGTCACGGTTCAATTCCCGGTCAGGGCACATGACCGGGTTTCGGGCTCGATCCCCAGTAGAAGGTGTGCAGGAGGCAGCTGATCAATGATTCTCTCTCATCATTGATGTTTCTAGCTCTCTCCCTCTCCATTCCTCTCTGAAATGAATAACAATAATAATAATAAAACAAATACTGCTCATATGATGTTTAAATCTGTTGAAATGATCTAGATTTTAATTAACATGTCCTACTTTCTGGTGAAGACAATGCTGACAGTTTGTACACATGCGCCCAGTGGCACTTAAGCTGCAGAAGCCCTTCTCCTTCAAAACGCATTCTGACATTTAAAAAAGAAAAGCACCAGAGACTGTGAAGAGCAAACTGCAATTTAAAAGAGGGGGTTTTTTTTGGTGTGTTTGTTTGTTCTTTGAGAAAAAGAGACAAACAGTTTATAAATCATCCAATAGTAGACTGGGTAGGGGAGCACAAGCTTCAGATTTAAGACAGAGGATTAACCACAGTTTCATAACTTATTGGGGGCAGGCTTAGGAAGGGACTCAGTAAGCCTCAGTTTCCCTGCCTGTAAAATGGGGATAATAGTTAACTCTCATGAAGCATCTGAGTGTGAAATGAATGTTGCCATACGTGGCAGTCAGGGCTGAGTATGAAAAACATGTTGAGCTGGTTTGTCTTAAAAGTAGGAACGTGGCATATAAACTTCAGTGCATTCAACAACGACAAACACTATGTTATGGCCGACTGCTGAGTGAGAACGGTTGAAAAGGAAGCGAAGAGAGGGAAAGGGCATCACAGGGCCAGGACGAGCGTCCGTGGCTGCAGTCTGTAAGATAGCGGATCTGAGCTTCTTCCCTGTACAGACCCTTCAAGAATCTGTGGAAAGCCATTGGTCCTTTCCTCAGGCAACTACATACATATAATCTACCAAATTCTGCAGAAAATATCTCAGGAGGCCATGGCCCTTGGGCTAACACTGCGTGCAGCAGACAAAAAAGGAACCTATATAGGGAAAGCCTCCTTGAGAAACCATCCCCGACTCATACTTCATTCATGCATGCATTTGTAAATTTTACTCTCACACTTAGCCATGTAAATGTATGGAAAGCTTCAAGTTTTGTGGATCACAAGAATATGCACTCCTTTAAAAGGGTGAATCCGTTGCTCTCCATTGTCTGCCAGCACTTGTGTGCCCTGTACCACAGGATGTTTTTAAATGCAAGCATTTCTGCGCGTTTCCCTTTTCCTCAGCAGGTGCCTTGAGGGTAGGACTGTGTTTCATATAACTTTGTGTCTCCCCAAACACCAAGCACAGAGCTTCGCACACATTATGGACCTAAACGGGAAGATAGGTCTGCCTTTACGGCATGCACATTTCTAATGCAGCTCCCTGCCCCAGCTTGTCAGAATAATACTTCAAAATGTCCACAAGTCTACCACTTTCTGTGTCTTCTTTACTACTAGGGGCTGCAGAGAAACCTCCCCCGCTGTTCCCTGTGGACGCCCCAAAACACCGCGGCGATGGCTTCCAATCTAAGGGCTAGGGCTCCCTGGAGGTGTATCCTGGGTAAGTGATATTGCAAAGGGGAAGTGAAGTTCCCTGAGTACCATGTTTTATAGCATTTCAATCATCATTTTCCTTAACTGCCCTCTCCCCGTTCTGTATTCGTGACAGGAGAGAGCACTCTGGCAATAGAGGGACCCGGCTGGTTTTTCTGAGGTGGGAACTCTAGAGGCAGCTTCCTCACCACTCTGACAATTTCTTTTCTGGTGAGCAATAATAAACAATAAGTGGCCGATTTCTTGCTATTTTCCATCATTTTCCTGACAAAGTTGGAAGCCCAGCCTAGGGGATGTGATCACTTGCCCTCTGATGAAATGACAGAGAAGGGAAAACAGTAAGGGTTCTCTGAAAGACCCCTGGCCCTGTATGGCCACAGCAAAGTGTGACCCTCCCCTACTCAGAGCGAGGAGGATGCCCAGCCCAGCAGGATACGCAGGTTCCCTGTGGCCCGTCACCCCTCCCCCTAAATCACTTCTCACAAACAGCAAACAAACGTCTCCTCCAACATCTCTCCCTGTTTAGCTCTCCTCCAAGTCTCTGGTAACACAGGGCACAGATCCCCTCAGCTCTAGCAGGCCAGGGTGGGCCATCGAGAGAAGCAGAGAGAAAAATGGCCTGTTTAACACACATTTTAAATCTTCTAGTCCATGTATGTTTTTCTCCAATGATCTGTTTTGGAATTATAAAGACATATAAATGTTAAAATTCCACATCTGGCCCTACCTGGTTTAGCTCAGTGGATAGAGTGTCGGCCTGAGGACTGAAGGGTCCCAGGTTCGATTCCAGTCAAGGGCACATGCCCGGGTTGCGGGCTCTATCCCCAGTGGGGGGGAGGGGGGGTGCAGGAGGCAGCCAATCAATTATTCTCTCCCATCATTGATGTTTCTATCTCTCTCCCTCTTTCTTCCTCTCTGAAATCAATAAAAATATTTTTAAAAATAAAATAAAATTCCACATCTGCCTCTGACAACTTATTCCAAACAAGACATGTAAATAATAAAAGATGAAGAGGATTTACAAGTTAAACCTTTGGTTTCCAGCCTTGTTGATGAATAGGATCCTTACGACTTGAATGCTACCAGCATTAATGACACTTACGTTCTGAAAAAACAATCTAGGACGCCTAAGACTTCAAACTTCCTAATCACATATTCTTCTTGCTGACACCAAGGAACCAACCTTTAAAAAATGGTATGATAATAAAAAGGGATAGATAAATGTATGCTTTCCTCAAGTTATATTCTCAAATTTAGGGTTGATTTAACTTACAATTCCAAATAATGTAGGTGTTCTGCAAAATGGGCCATGGTGATGAAAAAGCTAAAATTAAGATGACAGTACCTTTCCTATTGATAGAAAAAGTCTCATGACTAGAATTTTGTGAATTTGAACTTTACCTGTCAGAATTTTCTTAAGTGTTTGGTACCCAATAAAGGTTGTATTTTAACCTGTATAGGATAGACTCTAATTTTGCACAGAAATACAAATTGACTTATTTTACATAAATGCCCCCCTTCAGTATTCCATAGTGCCTCACTGAGTAAGCACGTGGGCAACGATCCACCATCATAACTAACTCCTTCATAAAAACTCTCCAGGAGCAGTATTAAAAAGTTCAACAAACCGGCCTGACATTCCTTCAAGGCTTTCCACAATTTGGTCCCAATCTGTCCATCCAAAGATTCATGTAATACCTCTTCACAGAGCATTGCTATGTTGTACTAAGTACTGGGGAAACAAACAGGAATAACACTCAGCTCTTCCCCTCAAGGAAATACATTCTAGCTCAGGAGATAGGTGAGCAACCAGGTAATTTGAATAAATTATGAACAGTGTTATATTTATAAGCACATCTTATTATGACAGAACTTAACCGAGGCACTGAACTCCATCTCAGGGGTTTGAAAAGGCTTCCGGGAAAGGTGACCTCTATACCAAAACCTAATGCATAGGTAGGAATTAGCCACTCAGAGAGGAGGAGCAGGGAAAGAAACCACTCCGGGCAGAGAGAACAGCACGCCTAAAGACCAGGCGATGAGCAAGAATATAGCAGGGTCATGGGATTACTCAAAGTTCAACATGGCTGCAAATGTTGTTGGGGGAGGGAAGGGATTGTGGCAATGGCAAGGGGGAAGGAGCGCAAGGTGGATGGAGTGTAGCAGTGAGACATGAGACAGGACAGGTTCTTAGAGCCTGATCACAAAGGCCATATGTGCCATGCGAAGAGTCTGTTTATTCTGGTGACAATGGGAACCACTGGAAAGTTTTAATCCGAAAAGGAGTATGATCAGATTTTCATTTTAGAAATCAGCGTTTAGACTATCTTGTGACTAGAAGAGGGCAAGCCCTATTGCCTTTTTTTTTTTAAAATATATTTTATTGATTTTTTACAGAGAGGAAGGGAGAGAGATAGAGAGTTAGAAACATCGATGAGGGAGAAACATCGATCAGCTGCCTCCTGCACATCTCTCACTGGGGATGCGCCCGCAACCCAGGTACATGCCCTTGACCGGAATCGAACCTGGGACCCTTCAGTCCGCAGGCCGACGCTCTATCCACTGAGCCAAACCGGTTTCGGCCCTATTGCCTTTTAATTGTGATCTACGCATCCCCAGCCAAATGGATTAATTAGAATCACAGAATTTTCCAGTTAAAAGGGCTTTGGAAAAACCTGATCTATTCCTATGCTTTGGATGAAATAACTGAGAACCATAGAAGGTAAGAGGCAATATTTTATTCATGACACTCTACCCAGCTATGGATTCAAAACTTATATACTTTATGATTAATCTCTTCCTCCCTCTGAATTACAAAATACATGAAGCTGCTGTTATCAGTGTCTCTACAAAACAGATTAAATAAATTACAGGTTTTATCTTTTCTCATACAATGAGAAGGTTGCTGTACCTTGTTCAACAGCTAAATAGAGCCATCCTAAGTTCCTCTGATTACCTTGGTTGTAACTTAGTTGAATCATGGTCACAAAATTGTTTACTGTCCACCCAGCACTGCATCTTCCCTACGGGCAGGAAGAAGTAAAAGGATGAAGAACAAAAAAACATGTGCCGGGTAAGTCAAGCCCCCTTTAAAGGCTGATTACATTTCACGGGCCAGAATTATATCACACAATAATTACCTCGTTTCAAGGAAGGATGGGAAATGTAGTTTGTGAGCTGGGCACACAGCTATCTGTAACAAAACTGAGTGGGGGGTTTTTGTTTTTGTTTTTAAGAATCATTGCTCATTTTCTTTCTTTTTTTCAAATATATTATTGTTGATTTCAGAGAGGAAGGGAGAGGGAAAGAGAGACAGAAACATCAATGATGAGAGAAAATCATTGGTTGGCTGCCTCCTACATGCCCCACAACTAGGGATCTAGCCTACAACCAAGGCATGTGCCCTGACAGCAAATTGAACCGTGACCTCCTGGCTCATAGGTGGATGCTCAATCAGTGAGCCACACTAGCTGGGCCAAAACTGAGGTTTTGTTCACAGGGAAGGGGAGAATGGTACTACACAGGTAGTTAGAAATTTCTGCCACATTTTCCCGCTTACCTTAGAATGAAATTCTTATTAATATAGCAATTAGTATCCATACATTTAACAAAAAACAATAAAGCATCTCTTGTACTTTGTTCTACTGTCTAAAGCGAATTTTATTCACTTATTTTCATTTTATTTTATTACCTTTTCCTGTCTGCTAACTGAGAAAGTTTGCTGCGACATATGAAAATTAAAAAACAAAACAAAAACTTTAATGTTTGTCATAGGCTTAGCACAGTGCCTTATTTTTCAGTAAGTACTTAGTACATACTATTGCTTTGGCAAATACTAAAAATTACTTTATACTGTACCCAGCACAGTCAACAAAATTATACACAGATCAGAAATTTCCAAGAGTCTGCCATATACTTTGCCCGTGGCTCTATGGTGAAATGGTAAAATATAAACAATGTGTTAATAAATCCTTTTCATAAAGCTAAACTTTTTCAACTTAAAGAAGTGCTTTTTCTATGGTTATGTTCTTACTACATTGTGGTGAATAAAAGATTTTTTAAATAAAATGACAAAGAGAGTAGTATTTTTTAATGTTTGTACTCAGCAGAATAAAAACATTTAAAACATTGCTAAATACCCTCACATTTTAAACTGATAAGAACAGATACTACACTTGATCTTAGCCAAAAGGCCGAGAAGTGATCCCTCACATTTTACATTTGGAAATTTTACTGGCCCATGATATTGAAAACCTTGGAAACAGTGCTATTTATAATACACTTACTGTCCCAAGAAACTATAAAGGTACCTTCTCCCACTATAATTATTACAACTAATAAGTCCTCCTCCTGGTCACTGGCTCTTAACTGAGACTGCCAAGAGGCTCCTAACTCAGCTTGCTGCAGGGTGAAGTTCAGCATTATTCAAGTCAACCTGGGACCATATTCAAGGTCAAGTTCCCAAACTGGTCTTTCTTAACTGTAAGGTAGCTGAGTGGCACAAATACTGCGGCAGCTTTGTAGTAGGAACTCAGCGAGCAGCAGGCACTCCATCACCACCTCCCCCGTAATCTAGTCAAGTGTCCAAATGAACTACCAAAATGCAGACAGCCTCCGAACACTGGAAAACAAATCACAACCAAACCTTTTAAAAAGCAGAAAGCACAAACATCCAGCCTTGGATAAATCACAATTAACTGCGACCCTCTGGCAGCTGAGAGACTAATTCTGTTGTCATGCAGTCAAGAGTGATAACAATAGCTCATATCTTAGTGCTATTTTACCTCCAGCTTTGTGTGTGTGTGCTCCGACTTCAGTCTTGCTGTTTTTAAAAAAGTGCTACAAAAGAGCAAAGCTGCAAGGAAATATTTACTCTTTGCTGTGACAGCAAAATGCAAAAGATGAGAAGAGGGTTGAGACAGAGACAACAAAATAAAGCCTATATAAATAGTGGTCAAAAAGCTGAGAGTATTACACTGTGACTCACTTGTTGCTTTGCTCTGTTAAGATGAAATGTTGTCTAATCATAAACTGACCAATAAAAAACATTATTTTTTAAAAATTTTTGTAGTATCTGGCCGGTTATAATGACCAGCTCTTTTAAAAGATTAATATCCAAGCCTTTACACTAACATCCCTCCCTCCCCGCACCCCACCCACTCACATACATACACAACGGCTATTACTTAGGTCATAATTTGTTTTCTGGAGTATTTATTTATCCTTACTTATCACAAGCTACTTTATTAACACAGCTACATTTATTAAATGCCTATGATATGAAAACACTGTCAACTATAAAGAACTACAGTTAAATATTTCTAGTCTGAGTATCAGGTGTTATTTTCAGCGTCATTCATTTGATTAAAAAAATACCACTTTTAGACTTCTTTTACTCACTGAAAACACACACTCAGAGTCAACTGCAATTATGTCCACTAAACAGAACACCTTTTAAACAAATTCAAATTTTTATTTTCCATAGAATCACAGGTACTACTAACATGATATGTTCATGATATGAACATGAATCGGGTATTTTTTTTACCCAACTGTGTAGAAATAGCACTAATTAAGAAAAGTTCACTTTAAAAAGTCATTAAAAAAATCAATGACATTGTAACATTTTTCTTGAGCTCTCCATTTGTAATTTTCATTTCCTTTTCTTTTTGGGGGGTGGAAGGGGGGTGAGTTTTCCCTCCCATGATGCTTTGCTAGAAGCATGAAGACCTCACAGGAACCCTTGGTTACCTCACAGGCAATTTCTCTAACCAGCTATGAGGAAGAAAGCAGCACTGGTCACTGAAGAGGCTAAAGGAGGAAACTATAGAACAAACAGTGCATTCAATGGGGACGGGGACCTGGGCTATGGAGGGCATTTTCTTGGGCTTTGGTGCAGCCTAGGCCAGTCTACAGGTGTAGTTAAGACAAACTTGTTTCTCAAACTTAAAAAAAAAATTCTGAATGAAGAAATGGCCACTAACCATCCTTGGCTCTGAATAGTAGAGAAGGGAAAAGGTCATATTAAAAAATACATTAATTAATAGCTCAATTACAAGGAAATTCCTGTGGGAGAATATATCATATGCACTTTAGACCAAATGAATTTATGATGATTTATGCCATTACAATGAGTGCAAATGAATTAATAATGATTGGCCACTTATTTCAAAGTGTAACCAAGAGAATGAAGCCTTTTTCCATTTGCTAATGTCCATCAAAGAGCAAGCCTGGCAGAGTGCTGTCTAGAATTCCACTCCTTTGCTTTATACAGGTACCTGATTGGATTAAAAATAATTCCAATGTAGAGTGCATTGTTCATGGATATGGAATAATTAACAAACATTTCTACAACTAGATGCTTTGCACTAATGCAGTTATTAAAAACCAATTTTAAACTTTTAACATCCTGCATGGCATAAAAAGCAAGTCATCATTTCTTTTAATAAAAAGCATAATATAACTTTGTCAAATTAGAAAATTCATTTGATAAAGATATTTTAAAACTCATTAATCTAATATTAGGTTAATCAAAACAGTCCTAATTCAAAGTAATTAGCTGTTTCTTGTCCTACAATCAGAAGCGTATAGAATTCAAAAGCTCCCTGATTCAAAGTATTTTTTCTGCTCTATTTTGAGTTATAAATTAACTGGGTTTTGATATAGGGTGACACTTAATCATCTTGCTTTTAGTAATTAATGTATTTCGGGTGGCAGTCTAAAATAGGCTGTGGTTGATAACAAGGGCTGATTATTAGACAATCTGAGGGGGGGGCAATAAAGAAGTAAAATAACAGGAAGTTCATGATATCAAAGAAGTAAAAAAGAAAAAAACACCTTAAAATCACCAAATCTTTAGTGAGTGGTCCAAACACTTCTATTTCCTGTTCCCAAAAGGTGTGGGGTTATTGAATGATATAAGCAGGAGGGGGGAGGGAAGGAGATAAGAGAACAAGGGTTTAAATTCCAGCTCTAGCACCTATTAGCTGAGTGACCCTTTAATTCATTCGATATTTACTAGTATCGGCTCCGTGACAGGCACTGCTTTAAGCGCAGGATGACAAAGTCTGCTCTCATGAAGCTTATATTCTAGTTGGGACATAAAAACCAAATGAACACACATATACAGCAGGTAGTTCTAAGTCCTGGGAAGAAAAATAAAGCAGAGTAAGAGTGTCACAAGCGGTAAGGAGGGAAGGGCTCTGTGGAAGGTGACATTTGAACAGAGACCTGAGCGAAATGAAAGGGGCGTGTGCAGCCGCCCGAGTGCAGATGGTTGTGATGCCATGGGACTGAGCGATGCCTCGGGAATGAGTGCAGGTGCAGCAGAACCTCCTGGCTGGAAAGAAGAGGAACGCCAACAGGGAGAACAAGTGGCTAATGAGGCGAGAGAACCAGGAGAGGACAATGTCACGGAAAGCAAGGGAAGGGAAGTGTCAAGTTCCCACACAGCTGGAATCATGCGCTGGCAGGAGACAGCGACCAGGGCTGAGACTCGCTTACTGGGTCTGGTCATGCCTAAGGCACTGTCACCTAACTGAAAGGTTTCAGTGGAACGAAAGCCAGGAGAGCCTGTGGAACAGATTCAGGGAAGAATGGTCGCCAAGGGAAGGAGGGAAGGTAAAGGTAGTCAGAATATTGGTTATAGAATGGACACAATTATACTTTGATTTCTTATGACTACTGACAAGTTAGCATCCCTGTTACCTGTAGCTATATGATGAGAAATGAGATAAATGAGTATCTGACACAGTAGGTATTGCTCACTGAACAGTAGTATTCCATGACCTGCACATGGCCTCCATCAGCCTTCTCTGGGCTGATCACCTCCAGGAACCAACCAATCAGAGGGAGTCCCTGGCCTTCAAAGCAGAGACTGGCTCCAGGGATGAACTCCCCTAAGCCTGCAGCTTCACTGTGTCTGACCAGGAATGCATCTGCACCCTTTCTGTACACCAGGCGGCACGCTGCGAGAGGACCTGCCAAACAGATTCCAGGGTTCTGAGGATGCAAATGGAGCTCTCCAAAGTAACCGACTCACCACGCAATCAGAAGGCTCACAATCAGTTATTTCATGCATTTGCACTACTCTAGCGCTTTTAGAATTTAATTATTATTTAAAAATGCATGAAATCAAAACAGTGACATTCTCTAAGAAATATCATTACTGTTATGGCAAAAAACAAATGTTTCATGATATCTTCATTATTGCCCCTTGTTTTTAAATAATCCACAGAGACTACGTTAATAATCATTACAAGATAAATCACAAGGTAATCTTCTAGATAGTCTAGTGGAGATTAAAATTACATGAAAAATTACTTGGTCTCTTTTCTAAGGACCACACTAAAATATCCCACTGGAACAAGGACCTGATGAATGTTAAGCCCTTACAGATGTGTAGTCCAAACTAGAAGTACATGCCCCTCGTAGACACTGAATAGTAAGTTGTGATATGGAGACTGGAGTAACCACAGGAAAAATAAACTCAGAATTGTGTTACATGCAGGCAGATGGACAAATACCAACATTCCCAATACAAGCACTCTAAATGTTGCCTTTCTACACATTTATTTTATTGAAGTTGAGTAAGGAGGGGGGGAAAAACGATGAACAAACAAGAGTCACTCTGCTGCCCGTTTCTCAGTCCGGACATCTTTGTTTAAGCTTTGACTTGGCTTAAATGAACGAATTAATATTGACAAAAACATCAACTAAGCTAATGAGTTGTTAGTTAAGGCAATAAACATGTCACATTAGAGTCAGCGCAGTAAAGAGGTAATTAGCCCTGCAAAAGCCCCGCTGATTGGAGCTGTTGAGATCCTCTGCTCTTAACCTTTGAGTCCATTATCTAACCCAGGAGTGGTGGCTATGTTAATGGGGACTCGCCAGGAAACAGCAGCCTTGCTGGAGCAGCTAAGCCTGCCCTGAGAATTCTGGGACCAAAGGGTGGTGGTGGGTTTACAAGAGAGCTATCAGCAAAACTCCCTGAAAAGCTGAAAGAGAGATCTTTTGGGAATAAATGTTAACGTCAAACAAAGAGAGAGGGCAAACATATTTCCAAAGAATTATTTAGGGGGTATATGTATTTTTTAACAAATGCATACATAGCAATATGGTAAGTAACATACAATGTGACAAAGGAAACGTCACTCCAACTATTAAAGTCCCTCTCTTCTACAAATAAGGATGCTCTGACCCCTTCAAGATAAACGGCCACAATACAGTGCATTCCTGACTATGAGTTATAGAAGCAACCAAGATCACAATTAAAATCACGGATAATAATTCCTATTCATTTAAGACAAAAAAGAAATATACATGGTATTACACTTCTGAAATGTAATGTTGACACAAATACTTACAAATTATCCTTCAGAGCAGCTTGCTCTAGATCTGTTTTAGTGCTGTTTTTTTTAAAACTCGCTAAGTTTACTGATTTGACTATAGGACAGTGATGGGGAACCTTTTGAGCTCAGCATTTTGAAAAACCCTAACTTAACTCTGGTGCCGTGTCACATATAGAAATTTTTTGATATTTGCAACCATAGTAAAACAAAGATTTATATTTTTGATATTTATTTTATATATTTAAGTGCCATTTAACAAAGAAAAATCAACCAAAAAAATGAGTTCGCGTGTCACCTCTGACACGCATGTCATAGGTTCGCCATCACTGCTCTAGGACAACCAAAACTAGCACTGCAAAGTCTATGTTGAAAAAAGCATCAGATGCTTTATAGAAAAATCACAAATAGCAGGACAGAATCTATGAATTAAAATACAACATGCATGGCCCTCGCTGTTTGGTTCAGTGGATAGAGCATCAGCCTGCAGACTGAAGGACTCTGGGTTCAATGCCAGTCAAGAGCATGCACCTCGGTTGCAGGCTTCACCCCAGCCCTGGTCAGGGCACAGGGCTACGTGCAGGAGGCAACCACTCCTGCAGGAGGCAACCAATCAATGACTCTCTCATATTGATGTTTCTCTCCCCCTCCCTTCTACTTTCTCTAAAAATCAATGGAAAAATATCCTGGGCTGAGGATTAACAACAACAATAAAACATGTATGAATAAAACACCCATCCTCTAGATTAGTGGATCATTCCTGAAATAGCAGAAAAGACCACACTGAAGAGCACAATTTGAATTTGCATAATGTGTATAATAACTTCCTCCAAAACTATCAAATATAAGCTAAGTTTTGACATTGCTTCTAATATTATATATGCATATAAATGTTAATTGACACTAATCTATGCATACAGATTGATTGACACTACACTATCAGGAAATATTTACTTTTCCTTTGAAAAACTTGTTTTACTTTAGAGCTTAAAAACAAACACATCATGAATTCAAGATAACACTAGGCTGACATTCATTTTGCACATTTTAATAATTTTATGTTATTTTCTTTTGCAGAGGAAGAAAAGGTTCCATCCACTTTTGTTCTTATGCAAGTTTGATGAAAGAAATAGTTAGATACACAGTTCCTAGCCACCACTGCTGTGTATGTGCAGTGTGTGTGCCTGGGTGTTAGAGGAGGAGAGATGTGGAACATTTACTATACAGTAAATCAATACGTGCTATCTTTTTCCAGTCTGAGTAATTTCAAAAGGGACAGGAAGCAATTAGCTGCCTCACACCTTATTGGCTAGTGTATGGTTCTAAAATATATATATTTTTGTTGTTGTTGTTGTTTTTAATTTTCCCTCAATATAGTCTCTTTTTACTAAATTTGCAAACCAGTTATATTGGTTTAATTTTCATTAATTCTTTTACGAAATCAAATTTAGATTGAAAAAAGCACTACAGACCAGTCTTCATTTTCAATAAAAGAAGTAATGCTGCAAACCAAAATAAGAAATAATTTCTTTCTGTTATCCTACTGTCATTGACAGCTAAGTATAACCTGAAAAATATACATACCATAGTATTATTTACTTCTTATATTATAAGACAGGATACATAACAATGTCTAAATATTTTTAAACTGTCTAGGAGCAATAAAGAAAAATAAATAATACTATCAAAATATTTTTAAGACTTCACATCCATGGTATTGATTTAATTTGATATAATTATTTATATAATAACTTCATATCTAAGCAGTATATTATAGAACAATGTATTCAAACTTTTTTTTCTATTCCAACATACTTGAAGAAAATGATATATTACCAAACCCTGTCTTATTATGGCAGGTCAGGAGCAGAATATCATGAGTATAATTTGAGAAACTCCTCTGCGGGATTCACATATGTTCCCCACTCCACACCTTGGCCCTGTCCCTTTTAGTTAGGAAACAAAAGCTACCCTCCTATCTCCAGTGACTGAAAATCATGGATAGTAGAGAGCTCTGAAGTAAGATCTGTATTCTAACCTCAAGCCCACAATTAAAAAATATATATAGAGAGAGATAGATAGATATAGATATAGATATGTGTATATATACACACACACACACCTATATATATATATATATATATATATATATATATACACATATCTATATCTATATATTTTTTAATTGTGTGTGTGTATATATAGATGTGTGTGTGTGTATATATAGAGAGGATGTGTGTATATATAGAGAGAAATATATACATATCTCTCTATATATAAATTTTTAAAATTTATTTCAGAGAGAAGAAGGGAGAGGGAGAGAAATATCAATGACAAGAATCATCGATTGGCTGCTTCCCGCACACCCCCTACTGGGAATGGAGCCCACAACCTGAGCATGTTCCCTGATCGGGAATCAAACCATGACTTCCTGGTTCATAAGTGGACACTCAACCAGTGAGCCACACCGGCTGGGCCCAAACCTACAATTTGATCTTAGGCATTCATTTCCTCATCTAATGACATACAATAAGATGGGAGAGAGACCTATTTCTCAAGTTGATAACAGGATTAAATGACCTAACACCCTCTTTGCTTAACACAGGATAGGCTCTTGACATATTTCTCCCCCTCCATCTCCCAGTATATAATTACACAGAAATTGTTCTTTATTTTCTTCAATCACAGGTATTAATTTGTATATTATACTAAGACTTCACAAATGGACTTTTGTAAAAGTGGAAAACTACTAGGACTCTAGTCCTTTTAAATATATATCCTATCTAATAAAAGAGTAATATGCCGAAACCGGTTTGGCTCAGTGGACAGAGCGTCGGCCTGCGGACTGAAGGGTCCCAGGTTCGATTCCGGTCAAGAGCATGTACCTGGGTTGTGGGCACATCCCCAGTAGATGTGCAGGAGGCAGCTGATCGATGTTTCTCTCTCATTGATGTTTCTAACTCTCTATCCCTCTCCCTTCCTCTCTGTAAAAAATCAATAAAATATATTTTTTTTAAAAAAAGAGTAATATACAAATTGACCATCACTCCCTCACTCCGTCACAAAGATGGCGGCGGCCACGGAGCTGGAGCGAGCAGGAGGCTTGGGTTGCCCCCAGTAATGGAGGAAGCCAAGTTTCCTGCCTGCCCTGGCCGGACCTGGGCTCCGCTCAAGGCTACAAAGTTTCAATTATAGAAGATAAATAAATCCCAGATACCTGCTTCCAGCAGGTATGGCCTCCACTAAAGGAGGGGTTCGGACCAAGGCTACAAAGTTTCAATTATAGAAGTTAAATAAATTCCAAATACCTGCTTCTAGCCCGCGGCCGTGGCCAGCCTGCAAACAGCCCTCAGCCCCTCACCCAGGCTGACCACACCCCCATGGGGTGAGGGTCCCCACTGGGGGGCTTGGCCAGCCTGAAAACAGCAATTAGCCCCTCACCCAGGCTGGCCAGGAACCCCAGTGGGGACTCCCACCCTGAAGGGGCTGTGGCCAGCCTGAAAACGACCCTCAGCCCCTCACCCAGGCTGGCCAGGCACCCCAGCGGGACCCTCCCACCCTGAAGGGGCTGTGGCCAGCCTGCAAACAGCCATCGGCCCCTCACCTGGGCTGGTCACACCCCCATGGGGAGAGGGTCCCAGCTGGGGGGCTTGGCCAGCCTGCCAACAGCCATCAGCCCTTCACCCAGGCTAGTCACACCCCCATGGGATGAGGGTCCCCGCTGGGGGGCTTGGCCAGCCTGAAAAGAGCCCTCAACCCCTCACCCAGGCTGGCCACACGCCTATGGGGTGAGGGTCCCCACTGGGGGGCTTGACCAGCCTGCAAACAGCCATCTGCCCCTCACCCAGGCTGGCCAGGCACCCCAGCGGGACCCCCACCCTGATCCGGGACACCCTTCAGGGCAAACCAGCCGGCCCCCACCCGTGCACCAGGCCTCTATCCTATATAATAAATGGGTAATGTGCAAATTAACCCTAACAGCAGAACGACTGGGAATGACTGGTCACTATGACACACACTGACCATCGGGGGGCAGATGCTCAATGCAGAAGATGACCCCTGGTGGTCAGTGCACTCCCACAGGGGGAGCTCTGCTCAGCCACAAGCCAGGCTGACGGCTGCCAGCACAGCAGTGGTGGCAGGAGCCTCTCCCACTTCCTCAGCAGTGCTAAGGATGTCCGACTGCAGCTTAGGCCTGCTCCCTGCTGGCAAGTGAACATCCCCCGAGGGCTCCCGGGCTGCCAGAGGGATGTCTGACTGCCAGCTTAGGCCCGATCCCCCCAGGGATCGGGCCTAAGCCAGCAGGTGGACATCTCTCGAGGGGTCCCAGACTGCGAGAGGGCGCAGGTCGGGCTGAGGGATTCCCCCCCCGCTGCCGAGTGCACAAATTTTTGTGCACCGGGCCTCTAGCATATATAAAATATAAAGCAATTCACCAAAGAGTATGAAAAAGTAAAATGAATAAATGAAGGAAAGGGATGGAAAGAGGGAAGAAAGGAAAATTATATTTGTTGACTGGCTGAGAGGTGGCAGGTAGTGAGTGCACTGGGGCCTTTATATGCGGTATCTTATTTAATTCTGAAACTAGTTTTGTGGGAATATAATATTAGTTTCAAATTGGAAGATGAGAAAAACTGCTTCTCAGAAACTTAAATAACTTATTCTAGATTATACTGCTAGTAATGCCAGAATAAGGTTTGCCTGATTTGAAATCCTCTGTTCTGTCCATTATGTTATGTATAGTATTTATTTAAAAGTAATAGGTTATGTCATATTCCAGACTTAAGATGAGTTCTGCAAAGAAATTTTATATTTAATATTGCAATTTAAATATATCAAGTCGCTTTTCTCCTGGTAACCCCAGAAACTGTAAACTGGTTTCATGACAATCAAATAATCGCTGAATCATTTTAACCTGTGTGAAGAATGAAAAGTCTAACAGGCATCACTCTTCAAGGATGGCTGAAACTGTTATCAGAATGATCTACATACATTAACACATAAAATGAAGACAAAGAAAAGCAAACAAACATAACACTGGTTTCCCAACCTCCTCCTGTTATCTCTGGCCTAGTTACACTCAGCTCACAATGTGATTTTTCTTCCTCTCAAAAGCTGCAGCGGGTGAATCAAATGTGAAAGCAAGATCAATTCTGTTCCAAGACAGTCAATGAGCTTAAGATCAGACCCGTTTTGGTTTATGGAGAGAATCTAATTATGCTCGCATAAATATTTGTTTATACAACTATATTACAGAGGCAGAAAAAAGAGAAAATACCTCCACCCACTCCCCCAATGGGCCAATTTCACGGCTATTGATAAAGTAAAAAAAAAAAAAAAATTTAGTTCCACATACCATACCATCCATATTTATAGAAAAAGCTGTAGAGCAAAATATCTTCATGCATCATATTTTATAAAAAAAGACAAGAGCTGGAATGGTCCAACCTTCTCATTATGATAGATCAGAAAACAGGCCGAATCAGGTTATGCACCTTCCTCTAAATCAGTGGATCTCAACCTATGGGTCGTGAACAATGAAAATACATCCTGCATATCAGATATTTACATTAAAATTCATAACAGTAGCAAAATTACAGTTATGAAGTAGCAACGAAAATAATTTTATGACTGGGGGTCACCACAACATGAGGAACTGTATTAAAGGGTCGCGGCATTAGGAAGATTGAGAACCATTGCTCTAAATCAGAGGTCTAAAAGCCAAAGCTCCAATCTCAAAAACCAGCATTCCCTCCATGGTAACATAAAGCTTCCATAATAAATGGATTCAAAATTATCATATTATAACTGTGAATATGACCACATACCCCAGTGCATGGCACACTGTCTGGCACTGAGGAAGCATTAAAAATATTTGCGGAATGAATGAAGGGATTTGATTCATACTCCACTGTCCATATTTTAACCCTTTGCGGTCGTTTGTCTACTCTCAGCCACCAAAGCTTTTTTACCGTTCCGGTCCTATGTCTGCTCTCAGCCACCACAGCAAGGAACCGTACGAATCTTAACTCTATTCATTCATGTATCAGTTCATAATGTCTCTGAAAGCTCTTAAGTGTCTAAGCGACCTTGTCACGAACCAAAACATTGCCCCGACAGATCGGAGATATCGAAACTCAATATAAACAAACGCGGTCGTTCCACACTCGCCATGCAAAACACGTGGCGAGTCAGTCGCCTTTTGAGAGTGAAGAAATCGACAAGCTTCGGAGATACTTCACAGAATTTCAAATAAAGCTTTACAAATTACATTTAACTGTAATTAGGCATTCTTGCTTGTTAAGATATTTCAAAATAATACTCCAAAATGGCAAAAAGAAAGTTACCGAAAGAAGTGTACTGCGAATCTGAAAGTAACGATGAAGAGTTTTATTTTGGCACCTTGAATACTGACTCTGACGTAGAAAGTGATAACGTTTGTAGTGATTCTACTAGTAGTGACGTAGTTCCAAAAAAGAATTAATAAATCTTGTTTATCCTTCATAATCTTGCATGTTATATATCACTGCTCTTTCAATGGAAATTAATTCCGACCAGTACGACACCCGTGTTCAAATTTAATATGACAGCAAAGAGTTAAGTTATCATTCAAGCAAGGTCTTGGTTAAATTTCACTTTATTTACCAAGTTTTGTTGGTCTCTCAAACATGAGTCCCTGAATTTCTGGAGTGCATCTTGTTCATGCCACTCAAAGAAATACAGACTTAGAAAGCTCAGATTTAGAATGGACTTGAGAGATGATCTGGCCCAGAGATCTCTAATTCTTAGTCCACAAATCTGTGGACTCACTGCAGACCTATAAATTCAGAACACTGAGTCCAGTGGCATGGAGTTCACTATCCTGCGGAACAGCCAGTTCCATTGTTAGACATCTTTTTTTTTATTACATAAAACTTCAAAAAAGTAGACAGAAAAGTATAACCAGCTTCAAGAGCATGACCTCCTGGCCAATCTTGTGTCATCTAGCCCCCCACTCACTCTCCCCAACACCCTGAATTATTTTGTAGCAAATCTCATCTGTGACTACTTCAGTATAGGTGTCTAAAAGATTGGGACTTAAATAAAATAACCACAATACTATTCCCACAGTAAACAAAATTATCAATAATTCCTAATCTCATCAAATAGCCAATTGCTGTTCACATTTTAATGATTCTCTTTCTGTTCTCCCTCTTTTTCTTTCTTTTCTTCACTTTTTTACATTTGTCTTTTCCAACCCTAATCCAAATATGTCTCTTTATTAAACCTCTTAATCTACAATTTGCCTCTCCCCCTTCTGGGAGGATATTATTTCTTTTGTCCCACTGAGATTCCTAAAATCCAATTCTGCTGTTATAGCCTTTCCATGGTATTTAAAGAGTGTTCTGACCTCTGTTACGCTATTTCTATAAATTGGCTGAACAGATTCAGGTTTGAATTTTTTAAAAATATTTCTTAAACGAATTTCCATCAAGAAGTATATAATGCCCAGCTGTCCCTTTTTTGGTCATCTTAAAGAGCCATTAATTGATTAGAATGGCAAAATGGTGATGTCCTCTCATCTCTTCTTCATTTATTGGCTAGAATACTGTTATCAAGAAGAATTTTCTCTCATCATCCATTTTGTTACAATGAGATGATTTGTATAAAATACACAGAGTAAATGTTTATTTCTCTTTATTTATGAGTTTTCACAATAACAAGTTTATTTCTGGCATCATTCAGAAGCGATGCTGAGGTTTGTGTGATTTTCCCCTCAGTATCAGATCAAACACTTGAATCAAAATAAGTTGATGTGTTTCTGTTTCGATCCACTGTGCTTATTTTTATTGCCTTTTTACCTGTCTTTAAATATAAATAATTTAACTTGCTTCTGAATTGTGAGTCATGTGGAGAACCATTTCCACAACAAATTAGTTTACTTTTAGCACTCATATGATTTCATATAATATATAAATAACATTTCAAGTAGGTATCAAATATTAAACAGATTGCCTGTCTTAAACTGTAAGTTTTTAGAGCAAAATCACTTGTATCTCTAAACCCATTAGAATAAAACTAGTCAAAAACTAAATTGAAATTCTTAACAATATCTTTAAAAAATGATTTGTAACAAAAAGAGAATCAATACCATGTAGGAGTTTTTTAAATGGTTTTGGATAACATATTTCTTAGATTTCAAGTTTAATTTAATTTTTTAGTCTTTTCTTATTTTATCAAACTTCTGTTTCCTGTATACTCTAAGTTGTATGTATCCTTTAATATCTGTGAGACTATCTATATGCTTTCTTGTTCTACTTGTCATAACTTCATGCCAATTTCTTGCATTAGAATATTTGCTCTAATATTTTTTACTTCAACCTGCTTCATCCCTTCCAATCCTCTCACTGTTCCATAAAAAAAAATATTTTTTAGAAAATATTTAAGTTTTGCAGTTCATCTGAAGATGACTATATCACAAAGATTCTGGCATTTTGAGGGAAAAAGCTAAATAAAAGGGTATCTGAAAGTGACATTTCCTCAGTAATACATTCAAACATGAATTTTCACATAGTGACTTCCTAATCATAATTGAGAGCAAGGACTCTGCTCACTGGATTATTCCTGTCAGCAATGAACTACATTACTTTTCTTGGTTTCCACATGTAGAAGGCAGGAGTACTGCCAATCTCTACTTTCCACACAGTCATGCAGTTTAAATATGATAATGTTCCTTGTTCAATCATCTGAGTATCTTGGAGTCAAAAGGCCACAAAACACATCATTGCCCCCAGAGTTAGGCTAATGTTGTCACTAAGATTGGAAGTGATTAAATTTAAGAGCAAAAACACTTCTAATTAATAGCTTCATCAACAGCTGAGATTTTAAAACATACACTGTATTAAAATTTAATCCTTGCATTTTCATATTTGAGATGTAATAGTCCTACAAATTTATCAACCCATTAACTTTATAAACATTACATTACTGTACTTTAAATGGAAAGCCATGAATTATTACTAAGGATAGTTCATTGTAATTGAAATATATTGTGAATCATGGCAAGGTGAAATCAGTCTAGGTCCCAATCAAAATATTTAAATAAATTCATGTCTGGATAACATGGGAAAAACTGACTGCTTATCACTAGTGAGACGGCACCGGGGTCTACCAACTTATCTGTAGCCCTCTTCTTGAGGTTGACAGAACAACTCAGAATCCAACTTGTATTAAAAATGGAAAAACAAATGTCAACAGGTTGCTGTTTTATTATTGGGAACTCACTATCCATAGCTCAGTTCTCAAAAGAACAAATACATCTTACCATAAGAATGAAGATTATAAAAATAATATCAAACGAATTATAATCTCATTCATAGAATTCAGATACCTTGGTAGCCCTCATCTTTAGGAAATATCAGGATATAAAATTAGACCAATAAAAAATGCACAATCTCAAAGGTAGATGAGGTGCTTTCTAATATCATCTTTGCAGTCAAGGCTATTCATTAAATACAAAACAAAAGTGCCACCCTACTCGCAAATATACAATACCACCAAGGGGCGATCACCTTGATGCTCAAAAGTTAGAAAGGCAGCAAAGAGTTTAGAAAGAAAAATCTGCTGTGTTAGGTATGTCAGGAAGGCAACCAGATAAGCAAATGTCTAAGAAGTAATCTTCAAGGATTTATATAATCCTAGCCATAAAACACATGATTCAGAGAGCGAAAAATCTGTTGACCAAAATCTTTTCTGCCAGTGCAGTGATGAGGGGCTCACCTCACATTTGCCGCCTCAGAAGAGGATCGAGTCATAAGTCACCCATTAGCTCTACTTTCCTTAACATCATTTCTGTCTCTCGTCCAGTTGTGGTTAATTTGGGTTCTGGCTTATATAATTTGCTTTAATGACTTGGTGCTCTTCCAAATCATGGCACAGACTATGCTTTAATATTAAGTTGAACCATGTGAAATAGCCAATAAGGCATACCTCATTTCATTGCGCTTGGCTTTATTGTGCTTCACAGATGTTGGGTTTTTACAAATTGAAGGCAAGCCCCTCCACCAACAAAAATATTATGCCTTGCCCTATTGCAGTGGTCTGGCGCTGAACCCACAATATCTCTGAGGGCTGCCTATATTTGACCACTTTGACTTTAAAGAATGGCATTGTCATGGGGTACAAGCTAACACTTGATACATCGTAGTCCTTACTACACCACACCTGCAGCATATGCACTTACGGACAAGAGTCACATGGGGCTTCTACCTTTGTGCACTCAAGTGACTACATATATGTGATATAAGGGAGGCACTAATATAAAGACTAACTTTTTAATATTTTACATCCATTGAATAAGCACATTATGCAAATATATATATATATATATATATATATATATATATATATACACACACACACACACACACACACACACACACACACACACACACACACATCCACACACATCCACAAAGGCACAATCTACTGTGCAGTTACCAAAATTAACTTGATTGACAACCTATAGGTTCAGAATAACGATTTCTGGGCAATGAAAACAGCTTGAATGACATACTGCCTATAACTATATAATATTACTATACTTTCGGAGTGGCCACATCAATTTTTTAGGACTTGTGCTACTGCCCAGAACTCTCTTCTTCCCAGAAGCAGAATGACCTGCTCCACTCAAGCCAATGCCATAGGAAGCTCTGGGAGGGCAGAGGATCGGCTCTGGAGACATTCTGAGCAGACTGCTCTGTAATGCAATGGTCGGTCATACAAAGTAGAATTTTAAAGGAGTTCAGGCTTAACACATTACCTTTTCTTGGCCTAAACTTCTCTAGTGCTTAAAAATCCAAAGAATCCTCCACCTACCAATAGTGATCCCCTATAAACCATTCAACAGGAAAACACGAGTAAGCCCTCTGCCTGCCATTCTCATCCTTTCCTAACGCCAGATGCTGCCCGGTGACTGACAACTGCAGCTGAAATGGACGCCACTGCAACATTCTACAACATCTAATGGAAGTGGACTGCCTTTTCTATTCTGGAGAAAGTACATGGGAATGTCTACTGGGACTGTGGATTATAGGAACCATTTCTTCAGTCTGATAAAGTAGCGAGTAGCAGACCCAGAAATCCATAGCAATTAAACGGCAAATAAAAGTTAAATATAGAATTTGTACATCTATTGTACATTATAATCAAAGATCTGATCTTGTTAACAAATCATTAATTATCCCTTATCACTAACATCCCTGAGAAGTAGTAGGTAAGTGATGGGACATTACTAGGCCATTGAAATGCAAATTTGGAACAACAGTTGCCAACCATCATTTATTTATCTGTAAATGCAGAACAGAGTTAGTTCTGCTGACCACACACGGGCAGAGGGCAGCTTTGTGAGGCCTGGTGCAGTTCTGTTGTAAGACTACCCCTTTCAGTAGGTACATGACTACATTGCCTAGGGATCTATTCAGCTATGATAAAGGTACTTCTCAAAAAGAAACATAGAGAACAATTTCTTGGTCAGTCTTTCAAAACATAAAATAATAACTCGATTCAAAAAAATACTATAATAACTTGATTCAAAAAAATATTTATGGTGAAAATAATTGGTTCATTATAAAGGACCAAGCAGAGAATAAAATTTTAGTGATTTGCAAGTTCTGACTTATTAGATTAGATTTTAGAATTTTAATGATCAATTATTTCTTCTAGGACAGTTACCAATTTATAGTCTCTCAGCTCCAAATCTACCACCTCCCCCTGGCTTTGTAAGAGTAGTGGTGGATTCTGTAAGCACCTCTTTGCCAGCTGGCAGAATGTTAAGCTTGGTCAACAGAGGTCAGCAGAGTGATCCTGCAAGAGGAAAGACACTTTCCCGCAAGCAGCTCTGGCCTGCCAACCCTGGGAAAAGGCAGGCAGCTCTGACTCAGGTGGACCATCACTTGCCCCAGTAACAGGTGCTGCATCTGAGCACCTTCAGCCCCATCTCTCCTCGCTGCTCACAGGCAACAAGAGGCCTCGTCCTTGGGCAGGCTTGCTCACGCCCCACAGGCTGGGGGTTTCCTCAGTAGCTCCACCTCCTTGGAAAGAGGGTCTCTCCCAGTCCCTAATTCCCTTATTATCCATTTTACTTCATCCTAGACAAGTAGCTGATCTTGTGTTACTTCTGAACCCCTAGGAGATTCTTTTACCTCTTTTGGTCATCAGCCGCACAAATCTATGTTTCTTTTTCTATCTATATGCATTCTCAAAACCTCCTATCTCAAGATTCCTTCTAATGTAGTCCCTTTTCTTATTTGTAACTGGGAGAACCACTTTTAGTACTTTGGTCACTGTTATTTAAGACCCTTGAATAGATACTATTTACTATAATATTGAATAAAATGTACACATTTATGTCCCTATTTTGTTCACTAGTTTATGCAAAAGCTACTGATTTTTTGTTATTTGTCTTGCTGATGAATTATCTAGTTACCCCTGAGTGATATGATCTACCTTAGTTTTTTTTTTAAAATCTTTATTGTTAAAAGTATTACTTATGTCCCTCTTTCCCCCCCATTGACATACAGTACAGCATAGGGAATTAGTCAATATTGTAATAACTATATACTGTGCCAGATGAGTTCTCTAGACTTACCAGGAGGATCACCTTGGAAATTATATAAATGTCTAACCACTATGGCTTACATCTGAAACTATTATAAAATAATATTGAATCCAAACTGACATATAAATGGAAAAAAGACATATAAATTGGAAGGACCATTCTGCAGAGCTGTCAGAAAACCTCAGGCCAAGATTATTTAAAAACCAGAACTAGGAATGTCCTATGGGGAAAAAAGGGGGGCCGGGAGTTGCCATTTGCAATACAATGCTAACACCTGTCACTGACTCAACTACACTCAGACAGTCCGGGGAACAAGAAATCAAGGACATTTAAAATTGAACTAAAATTGAAAACTGAATCAAGGTAACTAATACATACATTAGATGGTTTTCAGAGTCTTATACCAATGCTTCATCACAATCTAGACCAAAAAATTGTTATGACTTCATACTATATTCCTATAAGGCACAAATCTCAAACTACCACAGATATTATATTTAGTTACTGAACTAAGTTGAACATTACGCAAGTCCATGAAGCTGGATATGTGTAGAGAATATGTGATGTAGAAAGAACTGTAGCCTGGTAAGCTGATATAAGAATCCCATAAGGAGGGATGACAGAAAATACATTCCAGATGCTCAGTGTCAAACATATGGCATAGCTGTGGATCCTATAAAAATAGATAGGACAATTGGTACAGAGCAAAGAAATTAAGATAACCAAGTTCAAGTCGCAGCAATAAACACAAGCAATCTACCATATAGTTAGAGAAAGAATAATCACATTAATAATTTCACAGATCCCTACAATTTTAGATAAAGTGGCTTTAGAAATAACCTTGTCCAGCTTGCTTGTCTTATAGAAGAGGAACCTAAAGCCCATCAGTGCAGTGAATTAACAAAAAATGATTGCAAATTAAAGTTATTTTTGGAGAACAAGGATGGGATTACATCACCAAACAGGGCCTGTAATGCAAGTGTCAGATCTCTGTTAAAAATGATAAAGCTGTTACACAACATAAATTATTTACAAGGAAAAACATAAGAACAGTGAAAATTTCCATTGGATCTGAGCTTCATATTGTTGATGTGGTTAAAATAAGAAACAACGTAAAACACATGGTTTTACCGAAAAACTTTGTGTTTTAGTATATTTTTACATAAATCCTCTAGGAACAACGTGCTTTGCCACAAACAGTGGGAATATGTATGTATTGTAGGAAAAGTATTCTGGGCTTGGGGGGCGGGGGGGAATGTAACGGGATTCAAATCCCTTACAAGACAGGCAACCTGAAGGAAATTATTAAATTTTTGTGAGTATCAGTTAACTCATATATAAAATATTGACAGCAATACCTACCTCCTAAGGTTCTTAAAAAGATTTTAAAACGTAGCATATATACATATAAATCTCCTATTAGATAACAATGCTTTAAAAAGAGCTGTTTCTTTTCCTTATCCTCCTATGAACATTTCTAGTAAAAATAATAACTACTAACATTTGACTAACCCTTGAATGTCAGGCACTTTCTAAATGCTTTCCATACACTAATTTACTTAATCCTCACAATAATTCTGTGAGGTAAGTGCTATCATTATTCCCATGTTTAGTTAAAGAAACTGAGCTGCCAGTTACTTTGTGTTGATATTAAAACTGAAACCCAACTAATCCAGAACAATAAAATTCCAATAAAAAAGCTGAACTACCTCAAGAATTAGCTCTGAGAGCCTGGCCGATGTGGCTCAGTGGTTGAGTGTCCACCTATAAACCAGGAGGTCATGGTTTGATTGCCTGTCAGGGCACTTGCCTGGTTTGCAGGCTTGATCCCCAATAGGGGACATGCAGAAGGCAGCTGATTGATGATTCTCTCTCATCATTGATGTCTCCATCTCTCTCTCCCTCTGCCTTACCCTCTGAAATAAATAAATAAATAAATAAATAAATAAATAAATAAATAAATAAATAAATAAACATACATATATATATATACACTATACACTAGGGGCCCGGTGCACAAAATTCGTGCACTGGGTGTGTGTGTGGGGGGGGGGGAGTGTCCCTCAGCCCAGCCTGCCCCCTCTCACATACTGGGAGCCCTCAGGCGTTGACCCCCATCACCCTCCAATCGCAGGATCGGCCCCTTGCCCAGGCCTGACGCCTTTGACAGAGGCGTCAGGCCTGGGCAGGGGACCCTCATTTCCCCCCATCACTGGTTCTGCCCCCAGCCCAGGCCTGATGCCTCTGGCCCAGGCATCAGGCCTGAGCAGGGGACCCCCAGACCCCTCCGATTGCTGGCTCTGCCCCTTGCCCAGGCCTGATGCCTCAGCCAGAGGCGTAGACACCCATCACCCTCTGATCACCTGATCGGCCCCTTGCCCAGGCCTGACGCCTCCGCCAGAGGTGTCAGGCTTGGACAGGGGACCCCCATCTCCCCCCGATCACTGGCTCTGGCCCCCGCCCAGGCCTGAGGCCTCTGGCCCAGGAATCATGCCTGGGCAGGGGACCCCCATCTCCCTCTGATTGCTTGCTCCACCCCCCGCCCAAGCCTGACGCCTCTGACCCACGCTTCAGGCCTGGGCAAGGGGACCATCATATCCCCCCAATCCCCAGCTCAGCCCCCCGCCCAGGCCTGATGCCTCGGCCAGAGGAGTTGACCCTCATCACCCTCCGATCACCAATCACCGGATCGGCCCCTTGACCAGGCCTGAGGCCTCCGGCAGAGGTGTCAGGCCTGGGCAGGGGACCCCCAGCTCCCCGCGGTTGCAGGCTCAGCCCCTGCCCAGGCCTAACGCCTCTGGCTGAGGCGTCCGGCTCGGGCAGCGGGGACCCGCAGCTGCAGTGGCCCCGCGATCGTGGGCTCCGCTTTAGGCCCAGGCAAGGGACCCCTAGCTCCCAGGACTGCCAGCTTCGACTGTGTCCAGCTCCCATCGCTGGCTCCACCCCTACTTCCTGCTATCACTGGCCAGGGCGGCAAAGGCGCCTGATTCTCTGATCATGGCTGGGGGGCAGGGCAAAGGCGGCCCCAGGGCCGCCTTTGCCCTGCCCCCCAGCTCTTAGCTCCCCCCTGGGTTTCTGATCACTGTCAGTGGCAGGGGGCTTCTTCCTGCTTTCCCTTTCGCCTCCCTGCATTGTGCCTACATATGCAAATTAACCCCCATCTTGTTGGCAGTTAACTGCCAATCTTAGTTGGCAGTTAACTGCCAATCTTAGTTGGCAGTTAACTGCCAATCATAGTTGGCAGTTAATTTGCATATAGCCCTGATTAGCCAATGAAAAGGGTATCGTCGTACGCCAATTACCATTTTTCTCTTTTATTAGTGTACTCTGATTAGCTCCCATTTTCTCTTCCCTCTTAAAATACAAAGAAAATTATAATTTGTACATTAAAGTAGTTTAATGACCAGAACAACCATATAACAATTAAAACAACTAAAGAATTCTATATTATACTAGGTTTCTCTACTCTGGCTACAAAAGAAAATTACATATGAACCTTTAAAAATAACATAGATGCCCAAATTCCACCCCCTACTTCCTGAATACGAACTCTAGGGTAATGCTTATGTATTCTTAAAGCACTCTACATTTGAGTTTAGTGCATAGCCGGAGTGAAGAATTACAGCTCTAAACACAGATGGTGTAATGGCGATGCAAATAAAGTGGCACCTGGACCAGATGATTTTCAAAGGTAAAATTACAAATGAGAAGGGTGGGAAAGAACATGGAAAGCTGAGTTGGTGCAATGAGAATGAATGAATGAAGTTGACGGTGGATTAAGAAGCCAGATAAGAAGGCAGGATTCCATCCTCGGGCCGGAAAGGCCAGGTTAGTAAAATGAGGCTAAGTAATGAGAAAGGCAATCGCTGTGGCCACAGCAGCAACTCAGCAACACAATCTGATGACCTGTTTGTAAACTTTGAAAATATACACTCCTTTGTCATTGCTTATCCTTGCAAGCAGCATGCTGCTTTCCTCATCATTGTTGGTACCTTTTCTGTATCTTGTGCCTACCACTGGTTTTGCTACCACTAGTTGTCCTAATCTTGCTGCTAAAACATTTGAGATTTGGTTTAACTTTCTTACCTTAAAACTTAGGAAATAAATTCATTATAAAATCATCCTCAACCAATATTAACAAATTCATTAAACAAAACATGCATTGTTAGGAAGCACAGGAAGTATTTGGAGAATCATTTGCACAATAGCAGACTATAACAGAATGAAGTCAAACATAGCACCATAGGAAACTAAATATAGTTTCTCACATAATTGAAATATTCCTTAAGTGACATCAAACTGAAGCTTCTATTTGGTGGTATTATAACTGAACTAATTAAGAGGAACATAACTTATTGTTTTTAAAATCATAATAATAACAATTTATTCTAACAAACTCTTGGCGTTCTTATCCATTTTTATTTTACTGACTATGTTTTGAGAATTAAATGAAATTTGTGAATCCTTTTCCCAGAACAAAAACACAAATGCACATAAAGACAGTATTTTCCATGTAACATCAGTGAGGTTATACACCTTGGCTAGCAGATGAACTCTAATATTATGATATTTATAAAGCCCCACTGTAGGGAAAAAGTGATTTTTTTTCCTAATCGAAATATTTCACACCACAGATACAAGCCAGTTCACAATTACAGCAGCGTGGATTTTGCACACATTTATATCTCCATGGCACCAGCACATCCCTAAAAAACGATTCAATAAATGTTCAGATTTAAAGGTGGCCTGGTACCTGCTGCCTTGATCCTCCTTTTTTCAGCGCCATTTCTGAATCTTTCTTGTTTGTAACACAAGAAAACTATTTGAAATGGTGAACATACACTGATTTGGAGTTGGGAGATAGGTGTTCAAGTCCAGGCTTGATACTTTTTAGCAGTATGACCTTAAAACATTTAACTTGTGCCCTCGATTTATTGTCTGCAGGAAGAAAGTTTAATCCAAAGCCTCAGTTTCTTCGTCTGAAAAATGGGGATAATATTAGGACTTATTTGATAGGATTAGAAGATCACATAAGATAATACGGGCAAAATGCCTGCCACAGCGTAAATGCTCAGTAACTATTATTAGCGTGTCTTGTGTTGTGCTAGGTGCTGGATGAAATATCTGTCTTGCAGGGAAATAGGAGCTCTGTATAAAGCTGGAATAAAAAGTGTGTTAAATAAACAGCAGCCCTGCTCTCCATTTCTGTTGATAGAAAGGGAACTGGGTCACAGAAAAATTAATTACATCAGGGTTGGGGAATACCCCGTATAAGGCCCTCGAATCATTTGGTCTAAGCTCTGCCAAGGCATTAGGGGTGAGTTAAATGTTTGAGCAAATACAGCCGGCTAATATTTAAGTTGATAATTCTGTACGGCCCACAAATGATGTGATCGATATCCCAACAGCCCTTGACAGAAAGAAGGTTCCACACCCCTGAGTTACATGCTGGGTAGGACCTGGAGAGGTTGCCCATCTCCACCTCTCCATGACCAAAGCACTCACTTCCCAAGCTCATGGTTAGTGGCTAATACACTTCAGCCCAGTCCCTCTGTGGGGGTTTGCCTTAAATGGAAGAGAGCTGCCTCACTCAAGTTTCCCCCTCCTCTCCCCTCTCCACTCAGGGCACCAATGACTTGATTCCAGTAACTGACTGACACAAGGATTAAAGGCCAAGCCCTCAGTCCTAGTTCAGGACAAGTCGAAGGGCCATCCCAGCTCCAGAGTTCCCTGAGATGGGCTGAGGCTTTCTAGGCAATTGAAATGCAATTCAACTTCTCCCCTGCCCAATCCTGCTTCTTTCACTCTCCTAAAGGTATTGATCCCAGAACAGGTCTGCATACAAATCTGCCTCAGAGTCTGCTGCCGAGGGAAATGACTTATGACACTTGCCCAAAGTAAGAAAGCTAATGAGAGATCAAAATGGAATTTACTACAGACGTGCCAGCATAATTCCACAATTATAAACTGAGCAGAAGAGACCAAATGAAAGAACCAAAAGTCCTACAAGGTAATATTATAAATAATACTGTAAAATAGTCTAACATGCTTTATTCTGTGGGTCCAAATACAAATGAAGAATCTCGACTAAAGTTGGGCTGATGTGAAGCATCCACCGGTACATTGAGAAGAAAATGGGAAAGTTACGAAGAAGGTGGATTTCCTGAGATGCTTTCTATTTCTCTTCCGAAGCAGAGACTAATTGGACAAAAAGGGCTATAAAAAGAGAATAGTTCCGGTCTTTTATTTTATGTAAGAGGAAACTATGACCCAGAGGGACACTTCACTTACCAAGGGTACAGGTAATAGAGTGGGCAAGTCTAGGCCTCTCAATCACTGAGTCCTTCAGCTTGGTCTTCAATATGTGATTTTGATGTTTCATGTAAAGTGTAATACTCACAAAAGATTCATATGTATTCAAATCTAAGTATAAAATGTATTATAAAACTAAATTAAATATGCCTTTTTTAAAGGTTTTTTTTAATTTTTAAAATGTTTGTATTAACTTTAGAGAGAAAGGGAGAGAGAGAAACATTAATCGGCTGCCTCTTGCATGCCCCCTACTGGGGACCAAGCCCACAACCTGGGTATGTGCCCTGACCAGGAATCCAACTGGCCACCTTCTGGTGCATAGGACAACACTCAACCAACTGAGCCACACCGGCCAGGGCTAAACATGACTTTTGAATTAAGTATCAATATCACTCTTTCCTCCCATCAATGCGATAATTGGGACATAAAGAGTTTTCTCAGAACGGCTTTATGAGGAAGTTTAGACTTCACCTCTATACCTCTAACTACATTAGCAATTAAAGTTCATCAAATATTGTATCTTAATGGCCTTATCTCAAAATGAGGATAATAATTATTATCTCATTCAATGGGATGCCATAAAGGCTAAATTTTTAATGGTACCAATACATCCTAAATGCCATGTAAACAAATAACATGGCAATACATACAGCAACTTCAAGCAGGTTAACATTATAACTGGTTAATTTAACACATAACTGATTGAAAAGAGCCTAAATAAGACACAACATATTTAGATAGTTAACTGTTTCTAACAAGGAGAGCAAGATTTAAGCTGATAACTATAAACTGTGGTAGGCAAATTTAATGCCAAGGAACCTAAGATCTTTGATGAAAAAGTAGGGTAATGGATGAAATTTAAAGGCAACCCCCCCCCCCAAAAAAAAGTACTTTTCAAGTTATAAAATGATAGCATAGGTTAGTCATTAAGCCCTTTCAACTAGCAACCACTGAACAGCAGCAGTTTGCATACTGGTCAAAAGCATGAGCTTTGGAACCAACAGATGGTGCTGAGCCTCAAAAGGCCATTTCCTAGAGGTATGAACTCGCCAAGCTGCCTAAGCCTTTCTGTGCCCCCTAGCCTAATGTGTTAAATGCAGATACCACTTTAAAAGGTGACTATGGCCCAATCGGTGTGGCTTGGTGTCAACCGATGAACTAGGAGGTCACAGTTGGATTCCCTGTCATGGCACATGCCCAGGTTGTGGGCTCGATCCCCATTAGGGGGAGGGTAGGAGGCAGTCAATCAATGATTATCTCTCATCATTGATGTTTCTATGTTTCTATATATCTCTCTCTTCCTCTCTGAAATCAATAAAAATATTTTTAGAAAAAAAGAAAAGAAAAGGTGACTATGAGCACTGAGTTAATGCATAGAAAAAGCTTAAAATTATGCTCAAAACAATTAGTAGCTTTATTATTGTTGTTGGTGGTGGTCTTGTTATTATTACTCTCTGATTCTCAATATCAAGTAGAGATAAAAAGATTACAAACACTAATAAATATTTGCTGCATTCTGAACCAAAGGCAGAGAAGGGGCACAACAGCTAAGTTATAACAGGGCTTCAGTAATAAAAACCTCCAATACAGTCCCTTGACTTCACAGCAAAAGTACAGGATAATGATCCAATGATGTTCTTGGCCATCGTAACTCCCGAATTAACATATATCTTTTTCCTTTGCTTAAAAGTTAAAAAAACAAACAAAAACAAAACAAAAAAAACACCTAAAGAACATGTTACAATTTGTTCTACAAAAAAAGGTTGTCATGTATTCAGTAGGATATTTGCTCCTTAACATGACATTAGAAATGATTTTGCAATATGGCAGGAACATTTTGACCTATGTAAAGAAGCTCCAACATTAAGGTAACAACAGACATCATTATAAAATACCCTTACCTGTTATTAACATATCAACTACAGAACTAGAGCAATATGACACAAGCCCTTTGAGCACTGATTGTAATTATTTCACCATTTTAAAACTGGTATTGGAATATTTTTTAAATTAGAGGTAATTCACAATTCCTCATTCATGCCCTTTAAAATGTTATTTTTAAATGAAAATAATTGGTGTTCCACCTCCACCCCTAACTTTTCAAATCACGTTCAGGACATGTCAGGTAGTTTTTGAGAAATGATTTTATAAATTAAAAGTTTTAACTTAAAGCTAGCTTTCATCAATTTTGGCTAAAATTTTGACCAAATTGTGAAAACTCAAATCTCAGAAATGTGTTAAGAAAAGCATTTAAAAACCACATTTGAACTTTTGAAAAGAAGTCTGGGCAACTATGACACAGGGTAATGTGCTAAACAGATTGTCCTGCTTCCTAACTTCATCTGAGCCTCCTATGTGAGTTGAAACTGGGGATATAGTCAATATTCTTAGATTTTGTTAACAAATAATATGTATTGAGAAGCGATACATCAGCATTAGGAATTTCAAAACTTACAAGTATGTCTGGCCAGTGAGTAGTTGGATCCACCAGTAGTCAAACCAAATCCCTCAGGAATCTGACTAGAGCTTCGAGGTCTGGTCAACAGTTTAGGAGGTTCAATTTCAGCACCAAATTCAGCTCCTATGACTCCTAGTAAAACAATAGCAGTAGCTTGTTTCCGTCTTTCCTCATAAGATGTGGAAATTTTTTTCACTTGTGGGACACTTGGTAAGCAACCTGAAAATCAAAACATAAAAATATAAATTAAATGAATATCAATACAAAAAAGACATGATTATAGAAACATTCAAGATTGCTCATTCAGGAAAGAACAGTCTTTTTTTAAAAATGGTACTGGGACAACTGGTTATCCACATACAAAGGAATGAATTTGGACTTCTACCTCTCACCTTGCAAAAAGTTAACTCAGAATGGATCATAGCCCTATATATTAGAGCTAAAACTAAAGAACTTGCAGAAGAAAATATAGATGCATATCTTCATGATCTTCAGTTAGTCAATGATTTCTTAGATATTATACCAAAAGGAAAAGTAATTTTGAAATATTTTTAATTGGATTTCATCAATATTAAACATGTTTGCACTTTAAATACAGTATCAAAAAAGTAAAGACAACACATAGACTGAGAGAAAATACTGTCAATCATAATCTAATAAGGGATTTTATCCAGAATAGATGTTACAACTCAATAATAAGAAAATTCTACTCTTAAAATCGGCAAAAATTTGAATAGCTAATTCTTCAAAGACATATGAATGGCCAATACACATATTAAAAGATGCTAAATATTGCTGGTCATTAGAAAAATGTAAATAAAAAACTCAGTGAGATACTACTTCATATCAACTGAGATGGCTGTAATTAAAAAAACAGGCAGTAAACAACATATGTTGTTGAGGATGTACAGAAATCGAAACCCTCATGCAATGCTGTTGGGAATGTAAATGGTACCACTACTTTGGAAAATAGTCTGGCAGTTTATCAAAAAGATAAAAATAGTTTCCATATGGCCCAACAATTCCACTCCAGGGTATCTATCTACCCAAAAGAAATGAAAATAAATGTGCACACAAAAACCTGGACATGAATATTCACAGCAGTATTATTCATAATAGCCAAGAAGTGGAAAAAACTCAAAGTCCATCAATTAATAAATAGATAAACAAAATGTGGTATATCCATCCAATAAAATATTATTCAGTAATAAAAAATAATCAAGTACTGATACACACTGCAATGTGGATGACCTTGAAAACATTATGCTAAGGAAAAGGTCCTTACAAAGAATCACAAATTGTATGATTCCATTTGCATAAAATGTCCAGAATAGGCACATCTATAAAGACAGTAAGTACATGAGTGATTGCCTAGAGGTGGGACAGGAGTGAAATGGTTAAGGATAGCTAATGAGTGCTAGGTTTTTGAGGTGATAAAAAGTTATAAAATTATATTATGCTTATATCTGCACAACTCCAAATATACTAAGAATCACTGAATTTTATGTTTTAAAAGGATAGATTTTATGAAATATAAATTTTATCTCAATGACTCTCTTTTACAAAAGATTGCTCATTAATTCATTTATAAATTTTCCCACTAATTTAACAAATATTTATTGAGCATCTACTTTGGGCCAGGAAATTGGAGACATAAAAATAAATAGTCCAGGTTCTCAAGAGCTCACTAGTGCATATAAACAAGACGAGCCTGTTCACAAAGGAAGAAATGATGAATTTAAGACTCAAACGATAGCCCGGCCAGTGTGGCTTAGTGGTTGAACCAATTCCACCCATGAACCAAGTCACAGTTAGATTCCTGGTCAGGGTACATGCCTGGGTTGCAGGCTCAATCCCCAGTAGAGGGCCTTTGCTTAGTCCTTTGCTCAGTCCGACCCTAGCCTCGACCTTTTATTTTTTTGTTTGGTATTTATTATGTGATATTACCAGCATCCATTAAATTACATAGAGAATAAAGAATATCATGATATACCTGTATACAAACAAAGTAGTATAATCTGCACACAATCTTATTTTACTAAAATGTAATGAACTAATGTGAATATAACTAAAGTCTACTGTGAATTGTGTCTTCACTACCCCTTCTTCACATCCCAAATATCACCATAATCCTGACCTTATCAAAGGTTTTTTAATCTATTGTATAACCATATCAGTGTCACCTGAAATGTATATTCTCTGGCCTCAAACACTTGCATTCTCAGGGTAAACTCTGGATAGACTGAAGAATGAATGGAAGGATGGAAGGATGGATAGATGTGAGTTGATCAATAGGTAGGTAAATAGGCCAATCAATACACAGACCCTGAACTAAATTTGCTAATCAAGTTGTGTGTGTTTTTTTACATTTGTGTCCACAGGTGAGATTGGACTGTAACTTTCTTTTCATATACTATTCTTGTTGGGTCTCAGTGGCAATATAATACAAGCCTCAAAAACCAGGTTAACTTTTTCTCCCCAGTTCTTTGAAAACAGTTAAATGATTCTTGCAGCTTGTCTCAGGACATTCCTACATTCCCCTTCTGGAGTCGGAAGGCAGGGGATGAAGTTGAGGTGTGAGGAGGAGTTGGGTGAAGGTATATTTTTATTATAAATTCATTATTTATAATAGTTACTTACTATTTAATTTTCTTTCTTCTTGAGTCACTTCTGACAACTTATAATTTTAAAATATCTATTTCATCCAAGTTTTTATATTTATTGATGTGAAATTATTTACCCTATGATTTTAAAAACTCAACTGTATCAGTTCCTATAATCACTTTAAATATTGTTTATTTGTGCCTTATCTAATATTATTTTTCATGCCTTTCTTAATCAGTTTTGCTAGAAATATATACTTTACCAGATTTTTTAAAAAACACATGTTGGTTTTGACCTTATTATTTCATTGCTTTCTATTTCACTAATTTTTGCTGGTATTTTTTCCACTTTCTTTAGGTTTCATCCCTAATCTCTCTTTTTCTTTGTTTTAATTAAGTTAAAGACAACTCATTTATTTATGTTTTATTTTCACTCAAGGATATGCTTTTTTGTGTGTTTTGTGTATTTCTGTTGTTTTGTTTTCTTATTGATTTGAGAGAGGGAAGGAGAGAGAGAGAAAGAGAGAGAGAGATCATTGTGAGGGAGAGAAACATTGACCAGTTGTCTCCTGTATGAGAGAGAGGGAGAGAGAGAGAGAGAGATCATTGTGAGAGAGAGAAACATTGACCAGTTGTCTCCTGTATGCACCCCAAGTCTCCTGTATGGGATCAAAGCCAGAATCTAGGTATGTGCCCTGACCGGGATTAGAACCCACAACCTTTTTGGTATACAGGAAAATGCTCCAAACAACCAAGCCATCGGGCAAGGGCCACAACTCATTTATTTTCATTATTTTCTGTTACGATAAACATTGCCAGTCACATAGTTAATATCCATTTTCCTTTTCCCCTTTAATAATACAACCTCCATTTTAACCAAGTAACAATGTACTCATGTCCTTTCAATGTCCTTCCAGGAACTAAGGAAGCCATAGCCAGATCCTGGCTTTACGTTTTATTCATGATATATTTTAAGTCCTCTCTGCTCATAGGAGCCAAAGCCTGCTTCTGGAAAGCAGCTAATGGTTTCAGCCCAAATGATTGCATTTCTATTCCATTACCTGTCCACAGAAATATCTATCTTTCCTGGGTCTGGTTATGCCTCTTTGGTTTTCTATTTGTGTATTTTATCCATCATAGCTATATATTTGGTACAGAGGGATTTAAAAAGTGAACTTCCGGAACCAGCGTGATTGGAGTTCACCTTTCTGCTCCTTCTAATATTAATCCATCCAGTTTTTCTGGCCTCTTTCAGTACCTTGCTCTATACATTAATTAAATCAAGACAAAAAAGGGGGAGGGGGGCCTTCAGTGTTCCGTATGCCAACCAAGAAATTAGCTGCACAGGCCTCTGAATACTTTTAGATGTTTTGTTTTATTTTATTTTTTCTCATGTTCTTTTCCTTTGTCATTCTATACTACTGAAGGTAAGGCAGCTGAATAACAATGGGGGGAAGGAGGCTACAGAGGCAGCAAACCATGAGAGGCCTTTGTACAGCAAGCTAAAGACTTTTAACCTTTGATTAATGGAAGGCCACTGAACAATTCTGTAGCGGGTGGTGACATCAGGTTCATTTATTGTTGGAGAGGTCATGATAGTAGCAGTATGGAAGGTAGATTGCAAGGGAAAACAAGACAAGTGGAACCAGAAAACAACTCTTGCAATGATCAAGTAGAAAATAGTATGTGCCAGTGGTGGTAGAAGGTCATTCATTCCATCAGGTAGTCAGTCATTCATTCAGCATATAAAATTGAACATCTAGAGCAGGGGTCCTCAAACTTTTTAAACAGGGGGCCAGTTCACTGTCCCTCAGGCCGTTGGAGGGCCAGACTATAGTTTTTTAAAAAAAAACCTATGAACAAATTCCTATGCACACTGCACATATCTTATTTTGAAGTAAAAAAACAAAACGGGAACAAATACAATAGTTGTATTTGCATGTGGCCTGCGGGCCGTAGTTTGAGGACCCCTGATCTAGAGTACATTGCATTATGCTAATATGAATTAATGAGTTAATATGAATTAAGGTGAGAAAAGCAAGGTCTTTGTCCTTAATAACCTTAAAGGCTATTAAGCAGAAATTAGAAATGTAAAGGTTACAAAATCAATGAGAACTTTACGGACTGAGAGAACAGTATGTTTAAGAACCTAAAGCAAGAAGAAATCTGAACATTTCTATTTCAAGGATAGGCAATTGGGCTGAAACTCTATGAGTGAAGAGGAGAATGGTAGAAAATGAGGTGAGAGTCAGGAAAGGGCCAGGTCATAGATGGCTCTATTGGTCATATTCACATTTACATTTTTATCCTTTGAACAATGGTGTTAGCGTAGGTAGCTAGTTTTTCTCAAATTTGTCACCTTTAGAATAGAAGAAGGATGCCAACTTGTCCAGGAGTGCCATCCTCCAGACATAGCATATGACTCCTCCCTAGGACAGCATCAGACTGACCTGGATTTTGCAAAGCCCCCCACCCTCATGTGAAGATTCCCCTTCCTTTTGCTCCTCTCTTTCTCTGGCAGGTAGGAAGAATCCCTGGGCCTGAGGATAAGGCAGGACTACATCCCTTGACAGCAAGAAGAAAGTACAAAAGATGAGGCCTTCATCCATTTACCCTTGTAAGATTACAAGGCCCAAGAGTCTTGGGGGGATATGTGTTAGCATAGGTAGCCAGATATTAATAAAGGAAGAGCGCAAAGGAAATCAGACATTATTAAGCATAATCAACTAGGGAGCATATGCCTGTTTGCTTCACCAGTAAGTTACAACTTCACACACTCCCAGGGGAATCACTGGACTGTTCCCTGCAGATCACTGGGGGAAAGGATGGGACACTGACAGGGAAGACAAGCACACGTGCAATAGGAGCCAACATGCCAACCATAGAGGCCTGTCAGTCTAGCCTGGGAAATGAATGGTTAGGGGTAAGCCCAACAGAAGTCCATGAAAGCTTGGGAAGTTGATTGGTTAGTTTGAAAAAGGGCTCTAGATCTTTCCCAAGCCCGAGATAATATAACCTGAGCCTAATCAAGACAAAGCCCTTCTCTCTCTTGCACAGTAACACCCACTAGCCCAGTTTATTCCCATGGTCTCTCTCGATAGTAACCATGTAGCCCTAAGAGCTGCAGGCAAGCTGCCTGGTCTCTAAACACGGGCTCCAAGCGGGAACCTGGGTACAGCAGCACAGCAAAGCATTTCAGCCAAGAACAGCGCTACCCAGACAGGAACCGAGACTGCTGATGCCAGACCAATGGCACAGACCCTTTGGACACTGGCCTTGATGAAGGTGAAGCTGGACTCCTTCCATGATGGGATGGATGGAAATGAGCCATTGGGCACCCAGGGGCAGCCTTCTAACCTTACCACGCCACAGCCTCACCCCCACGCCCCCAACACGTGGGTCTGACTCTGAGGAAGAGCATGATTTCCACCAGCAGCAATGGGGCGATAATCAAGATAGGGTTTAAGCCCCACAGTAACCTAATTAGATTTTGGGTTTTAGAAAACCATTCTGAGAGCGTATGAAGAATGCTGGAACTGAGGTGGTCAATTAGGAAGGTACTGTACAAATCAAAGGGAGAGATTAAGATTGTTTGGTGTTGGGATGTAAAACAGGCGATGCAGAGAAGTGAACAACTTCAAAATTCACGGTGAGGTCTGGGGAGTTAATGGTAACACTGCCAAAGGATTTCGGATATCCTGGCCTGAATCCTTTAAAAAATCCCAATTTACTAAAACAAAAGTAACACAAAACAAAATCCTTGCCAGAAAGTTAGATATGGGTTCTCCAAAAGCTAAATTAAAAAAACAAAACAAAAAACACACCTCGAGCACAAAGCTTTTAAGAATACACTTGAAATTTCATGAATTTACCTGTGCTGAAAGGCTGAGTAAAATGTGGGCAAGATGAGCTACACGAACCTAAGAAGTGGAAATGATAGGATATTATAAAGAATTTAGGCGGTGGGCCCTAGCTGGTTTAGCTCAGTGGATGGAGTGTCAGCCTGCAAACTGATGGGTCCCGGGTTCGATTCCTGTCAAGGGCACATGCCCAGGTTGTGGGCTCGATCCCCAGTAGGGGGTGTGCAGTAGGCAGCCGACGATTCTCTCTCATGTTTGATGTTTCTATCTCTCTTTTCCTCTCCCATCCTCTCTGAAATCAATAAAAATATTTTTTTTAAAGAATTTAGTAGGTGGAAAGGAAAAATTGAATAAGAAAGCAGTATTAAAGTATTTAAGGGGAAAAATGGGGGGTGGATTATCTTTAAAATTAAGATGATAACATCAAAGAATAGTTACTGTTTATTTGGATTCCAAGAAAAGTTTGGTGCAATTGAGTACAGAAAGGATTTGTTGTTGTTGCGGCTATAGTTTCTTAATTCTGCATGTCACACTTTATTGTTTAAAAAATGTTAGTCCTGGACATTTGGCATTTGTTTTTAAGCAGTATATAGAAAGACAAAAATCTAAAATGAGCCCACAGAGAATAGATTCATCTTTTAAAATATTTCCTTTAAAATGTTAGTTATTACTCATTTTTCTAATTTAAGTTTGTATAGTATATTTCAAATCACATGCACGCTGCTTCATAATGATTTCTCCAATTTTATAAAATTACTTTACGACTTCCAAGGTTTAAGTCATATTTTGTAACAACATTTCTTATAAAAAGCTTCAATTAAGCATTTTAGTGTAACCAAAATTTTATTAACCAATGTCACACCAATAAATTCAACAAAATAAAATGAGATAAAATGAAATATTTAAGTAACATAAGAAATAGCTTCTAATCTGGTATCATAGTATGCATTTCTGTTTCTTCGTGGATTTTTTTTCTAGTTTTTTAAAGACAAGAAATGTTAGCGAAAGTACAAGTATGTATGTGTGATTATAGATTCAAAGTATAACACTGATTTGTGATAGTTACTAAAGAGGGGGAATATCCTAAAAGCTTAATGATACCAAGAAGAAGAAAAAAATCAATAATCACTGCCTGTGTGTTTAGAAGGATGAAAATGGCCCCTAATTCTAGGCACAGTGATACTTAACAGTTTGATAATCTATACCTCAGTACATGCATTTCAAACCAACTTTATTTATGTACGAGAACAGACACAGGGGGTAAGAGCTCTGTGCAGCTGCATCTAGTATATATTTTACTCTTTACATAGTATTTTTGAAACAGGAAGCAAGCGAGGCTCCCCTCCCCCAGGCCTCAGCAAGAGCATGCTCCATAACAATAGTTCAAAGGAAAGCTCTATTCTGCAGTTGCACTGATTGTTCTGTCAGCTGACCTCTGCAGAAGGGAATTGCTAACCGCTGCCTTGCTCCTTAGCTGACAAATGAATGATCGCAGCTCCATCTATTTTCACTATGGCTGCCTCTAGCCCAGGTGCTCAGACAGAGAGCCCGGTGTGACATCTTAGATCAAGATGAATTGGCACAAACTCCTGATCCAAGATTGTTTTATACCATTTAATTTAGTTTCTTCCCCTGCTTGGATGAGCACAGCTCTGGTTATGGATTTCTATTCTAATGTACTGAAGCAGGCCCTGAAAGCAGCCAATGAAGCAGCTGCCAGAGCAGGGACTGCAGGGATACTGATCAATAGGCAAGGCATTGACCCCAGCCGGTCAGCCTCCGCAACGGCCACGGCGGGAAGGGGGAGGGGCACAGAGCGCACGGGGGCTGCTTCCAGGAGGAAATTAAACAACAGGGGCATTTGGAGAGCTCCGCCTCCACCCTGGCCCTCCACCTTCTCTAGGTTCCTTTTGTTTAATTACCTCAATCTTGTCTTCACTCCCCCTCCTCAGGAAAGAATGAAGACTGTAGGGAAGTTTTAATACCGTGCTTTAAGACAGCCATTTGTAAATTGTATCCTTAAGCTCATAGAAAGAGCCATAACAGGTGCCCTCTGCTAAGTGGCCAAAATATGAAATCTTAATTAGCTGTCAAGTCCATCACTTAGTGTAATTTAAAGTTTGGCATGTGCACGGGCTCCTGAGAACACTGTCCAACTAGCTGTGAGCACTACTGAGGCTGCAACTCTACGGGATGTAATTTCTATCAGAACTCAGATCTGAAAAGATGATAGTTCTTTGTTAACAAGTAGAGGGAGTAAGAGCAAGGAGAGGTCCCCCTAAAAGAGACACAGACTGATAAGTGTGTATAATGTACAGATGCCCATCCCTACGTTTTTTTTTCTGACAATACACAGCAGTTTCTGATTCTTTGAGTTTTCAGATTTGGAAATATTTTAAATCATTGGGTGGTGTCTGTGTTTTCTCTGAAATAATATAAGACATATGCAACTAGCTGCAATGTTTTCCTATAAATAAACTGACAACCAAATGGGACATTTTGAGATATTAAAAACAAAACCATTCTGGAAAAGCAGAGCTTTCTACAGTTCCATTTGTCTCATGAAATTTTGGTATTTTTTCACAGAGACATGCCTCCATTTAATCATGCTAAAGGGTGACATGGAGATCCATTTTCTTGACAGGACGGTTGATCACCCCATCACAGTAGGAAAATTAATGCCTTCAACTAGCCCTGTGTGGAAAACAGAAGCTCCGCGCAACGAAAAGGACATAAATGCTCTACATTTTAAGTTGCCAAGAGAATACTCGTTCTGTGTAGGAAATAGTTTTACTCATTACTGAGTTACTTTGCATAAAATTTGAGCCTTTGATTTTATTAAAACAACCATTTAATTCATGCTGTGTTCCTCAAAAGTACATAATTGTCTTTAGATTTAGCATAATTGACTCTAGATTTACATGACCAGGAGTAAACACTTCACTTACAGCTTAACTAGAACACAGGTAAAATATTTGAGAAGTTTAAGCTATTTAAAGGGCTGTGAGATATTGATTACTTCATTTAAAAAGCAGTCAGAGAGTGCAACCAAGAGGTCAAGATAAATTTAACAATTTGAAGCACTTTACTAAATAACTCTAAAGATCATGTTAATTGGCTTTGTGCAGTTCCAGGGTAAAATTAATTTTATCCTAGCTTACAATAAAGGGATTAAAAGACATATTAAGTTCTTCAGTTTTAACTGGAGTAGAAATCAATGGATTTGAATTAAAGCTAAAGGCAGTTTTATGAGAGATGGACTACCAGCACATACTTTACATCTGCTATTAGCCATATATTGATGAAGCTCTGTTATCGTATTAGGTATTAAAACCTCAGATAAGAAGAAACCACCCAATTTTCTATTCTGAGAATATACTTTAAGAACTGTGTGATTTGACCCGTAAAAATTGTTCTTAAAAATTTAATTCTTTGTTTAGGATTGAGTATCATAATGCTTTTTATAGTTGACATATGTTATAATATTTAAAGTATTAGTAAAAATTAATAAAATGATGTGGTAATTTAATCACATTCACATAAAGATTATAACTACATTTAAAGTATTTAAAACTAAATAATAAACATATCACTAGGGTTTTCTTAAACAAAAATATTACATTCAGATTGGTTTTAGCATACCAATTTTATGCCAGAAATTTCTGGCATGTGATACTCCAAGTAACATTCTCAAAGATATAAATATTTTCTGAATTTGATAAACTTTGATATTCACTAAAACATCACTTTGGACATTCAGAAATGTTTTTCTGAATTTTATTTATTCACAGTAAATAAAATGTAAATGTTTTTCTTTATTCTTTCATTATTTAACAATGTGTTTTTGGAATTATATGTATAGAAAAATAAATTGCTTTTACTATGCAGAGCAAAAATTACAATTTGTATTTAATAAGGCATATGTTTTATATATGAATAAGTAACTGTGAGACTCTGAATGATCGGAAAAAGTAAGTTGCAAGATCTCACAGCAGAAAACTAAAGGGCAGCAGGTAGAGACCATTTAAAATAATAATTTGGATTAGGCTATAAAATAGTTTCTACCATGGTTCTTTACAACTGCTTTATTTGCGATAAAGTATATTTGGTAATATTAGGTTTGATTAATTATTAAAGAACAAAAGTAAATTTAGCAAAGTGAAGTTTGTTAACATTGGCAATTTTAGAACAAGAGACGTTTTGGGATTAAATATGATTTCCTATTTACAATGCCTGCATACAATTAGAATAGTCTTAAGCATATATATCATTCAAAGTTCTACAAATGTTAGTCAATAAAACTACAAAAGATTTCTATTTTCAAACTAGTAAAATATTCTTCCAAATTTTCATTTTTATCTATTTCACTTTCTCAACCCCAAAGACATTTTAAATGGGATGTGGCATTATAGGCAAATACTAACTATAAAAACATTTATGATTGTATATTAAGTAAAGTTTAAAGTAGTACATGGCAGTGAAATATGTCAATTAAAAATATATTTCTCAACATAAACAGAAGTATCTAAAAGAAACTAGGTCTTCAAAATGAGTTGCAGCTCTAATTGTTCTTAGATGTTTACTTTAATCAGAATAACTGAGCTAGAACTATGTTTTTGAGATTGTAAAATGTGTTATCTATGTTTTAAAATCACAATGAAAACAATGTTGGCCTTCTGTGGAATTTTCACGACATAAATTGTTTCCACATATGTTTGGCTGGAACATTTTCCATACCCACTTGCTATTTATTATTAGGGTTGCTTAGAAGTGATAAAGTACAATGTTATAAAAATGTCAAATTTTACCAGATATGTAGTGGTACTTTTCTAAATAAGCTTTGTTATACTTAAAAATAAGCAAAAATCTTCAAATATTAATTTTCAAAACAATTTGGTTTTAAAAGAGTATAGTAGTCTACTAATTAAATTTCAGTTATCCAATTTATCCCAGTTCTCAGTCAAATACTTCAAAGATAAATTTGTTAAATGGGACACAAAAAAGCATAGCTTGGTGTGTAAAAAAAGGCTCAAGGACCTCACTTTTCTTGGAGGTAAATCTGGGTTTCCTAAGTCCATCAGAGGACTCCCTGGGTCTCTGCCATTGTAAATGCATATAATTAAGTTCCTCCTCTTCAGCCAAGTGTTTTTATAGGAATATTACATATTATTTTCACCACTGTCACAATTTAGAGCACTGCATATCCTGCAATTTCTACAAAATATGGCAAATTTTGATATGGAAACAATTTAAAATTACAGATGGTTATATGGCCGCTGTGTAAATTTCTACCTGTCCACCCCAAAGAAATAAAACATGCAAGTTTTCTGAATGTCCTTCTGCCCTCCTTAGAAGAAAAAAAAAAGATGAATTGCCTAAATATGACAATAATTGGGCACTTCAAGATTTCTTTCCAAATTTTCACATCATTACCAAAGCTAGTGTGTGTGTGAGTACTTTCAGTATTCACTGTCACCAGCGTAGACACTTCCTCCATTGAACAGTTGCCTTGTGACACATCTGCGGTGTTTTCCTCACACCTACTGACTGAGCATATATGGAAGTTGCTCCCCAAATCTCTGAGGTTTTGCTATTTTTGTTGTTGCTGCACCATTACCCCCACGAGGAACGGAAGTAAACAAACATGCCATTAATTTGTATGTATGCTCTATAGCCCCCTGCTGGAACACAATAGGTTCTGCAAATGCATATATCTTTCTACTGTTGCTGATTAAGCCATTTAAAAAAGAATGCTTCTTGAACATGTATGTCTTATGTGTGTATGCATTTGACAAAACATATTAAATCCCTTTTCCACACAATTGAATAAGAGGAAAACAAATGAACATTACAAAATGATTTTCTTTTTAAAAGGAAACTTAATATCACTATCTTCGTTATGTCAATTATTTGATAATAAGAAATCTTAAACTTTTGAGAGCAACTTGTAGATTTATCAAGTAATTCTTGTAACAATTTCTTATTCTTCACACAGACAAGTTCTATGCCTATTTTTCTACAATCTATATTATCTTATTCTTCCCCTTATTCTCTACCTGAACATCAACAAGTTCATTTTTTTCCCTTTTACTTTACTTTCAATGCAAACATTGTCAATTTGGGAGCAATTTGAGATTTAAAAATTCCAGATATCTAAGACATCTCTTAATTGGAAATCTTGTAGTTCATAATTGTCAAGACTAATGTTCAAATCTGAGATACATGTCAAGTTTTAAAAACCACAAACTGTAACATTAGGAAGACCATTATAAGCTTTTTCAGGAGAAAAGAAATATTTCAAAAATAGTGCTTAGTGGCTTGTAACATTATATAAATTTGAAAGCATAGCAAATCATTCTTATAATCTTTTTTCATAGAGTTAATGTTCAGGAAAAGATAACTTGTACATTGAGATTTACTTAAAATAAAAATACTAAAGACATGAGGACATGTTTTGTTAAAAGATCAAATGGAACACATGAGACTTAACATTTGGTAGACTGTTAGAACACCTTCTATGAGTATTTTATACCTGTGCATTACAGCACAGTGCCATCTGAAGTCATTTTTATTCACAAAATGACAAATCATTTCTTGTAGTCGCCTAAAAAATGTTTTCACCTACGTAATTATCTCTGTCACCCCAGTGGCATAAAACAAGATGAAAAGTGATTACTGCCTTGTTCTACCTATGAGAAGTTAACAAGTACATCTGTTCATTCAGACGAGTCTTTGTACTATTCATTTTTCTGAATTACATTTGGTTACAATAATAAAAAATGACATGCAACTAAAACTTATCTTTTAAAGGTTTGTTTGCAATAAATTAGAACCTTTAAGGGATTTCTTGCTTCAATTTTTCTCTCATTTTGAAAAAATGATCACCTTGAAGGCTTTAGGAAGTACGGATTGGGAGTTACAAAATAGTCACAGAGGAATGTAAAGTACAGCATAGAGGATACAGTCAATGATACTGTAATAACTGTGTGTGGTGCCAGCAGGGTACTAGAAGTATAGGTGGAGAATGAACACTATAAAGTATATAGTTGTCTAGCCACTGTGGTGTAGAAACAACAACAACAAAGCAGCATGTAATTTTAGTGAAATATAAAATAAAATGCATGTGTATAGTAGAAAAAAGAAAAATGATCACCTTGCTGCACTTCTGCTTTCTTCACTATAAGTGGCGTGTTAAGTAGAAATAATGGAGCATAGTCAGGGCAAGAAATATGTTGGAAATTAATGGCAAGGCTTTTGAAGTGATAACACATCTAGGAAAAGCTTGGTGGGTAAGCCCTACGCAAAGTTTTATATAAGGATTGTAATAACCCAGTACACAATTAGCAGAAATACATATGATTTTATCTTTCTTAAAAACACCTTGTTATTAAAACTTGATGTAGGTTAACATATGGTACAGTTCCTAAGAACTGAGTAAGTGAAGAAATTTAAAAGGAAAATATTTTTAAATTTAAGGAATAAAATTAGAAAAATAAAAAATAAGCAAAGAAATTTAAAGGAGAACTAAAAAGGTCAAAGACAACTTTGACTTTTAATTACTAATCACATTAATAGATGATCAAGAAAGCAAAACTTTGAAAAAGAAAAGAGCCTATAAGCAAAAGTAGACTAAACATTTCTGCTGAAGGCCATTGATAAGACAAACCATAACTTCAAACTCTTAAGGAAATACTCATTATTAATGCACACCTATAGAAAAAGTAATCTATCTATAGCCTAAGGAATATGCATGTGTGTAAATGACATACTAGCCTGCTTTCCAGAGATTTCTAAGCAGCTTCAGAGAGCTTAAAGAAAAAGAATGCTTGAATTGCTATTAGACAGCTGAGCTCTTTACATGTTTACTACATGCACACTTTCATTATTTTAAGCTAACATAGAGAGAATAATTCTGTGCCTTTAAAAATATTACAGATCTTGGGATTAATTTACATTTTCTCATTTTATGAAGGACATAACTCGTCTATCAAATTGATTCTACTTATTATTTGGTAAATATTTTTCGCATACTTTTTTTCTGTTTATGTGATTTCTTTCACTATATGCTTTCTCAAATAAGCATATACAGATATTGGCATTTATTAATCTTCTCTTTCATGTAAATAGGTTATATAATTTCCTGTTAATTAGTTAATTCCATTTATAATCTGGATCTGAGTAGCCTATTTTGCACATGTTAAACTAAAACGGCCTTTGGTCCTTGAATTGTTGCACAGTCCTCCCAATGTTTAACCAAAAGGCTAATGAGTACACATGCCCTGAGATCTGGGGTATCTAGGTCATTTGTTTGTGAGGAATATGGATTTGGAAAAGCTACAACGCCTGAAGTGAATAGAACGAGACAAATTTAATGTTTTAACCTATATGTGTATGTAGTCAGAGACTCAGGTTTGTAAGATGTCATGCTATAAGACTATTTTTTAAAAAAAAATCTATTTCTGCTACATGATAACATCATTTTTCAAAATTCTGCCTGACTAGCTTAAGTCATTAGGTTACTCAGGAGTTGTGAAAATGTAGTTTTATAATCTCTTAATTCATCTTTTACCAAGACAGATACTTCCTATGTAAATATATGTACTGATGTTGGGTAAACACATACATTCAGAATGGCTCTTATTAACTGCTCCAAGACTCTGGCAGGGAAAAGAAGAAACACAGAATCAAGAGAAGATAAAATTGGCTAGAACTCCCACCACCACCACTGGGGCAGATCACCAGTGTCAGCAGCATAAAGCACTATACAAGCTTCAATACAGGCAGATGAAGACTATCCAGAGCAAGAAGCAAACAGGGCTTACAATTTTTCCTCTTATTAGCAAATGGAAAAAAAAATTGAATTTCTATAATATTTTATCCAATGTTTTTGATTTCTACATTATACTCAAATAAACCGCAGTATTTACTTATGGTTCAAAGAAACCTTAAAATATGCCAAAGGTAAAAGGTTACCAATTTAAAAAACAAAACAAAAAACACCACACACACACAGAAAAGCCTGAAGTCCATCTTTCAAATAATCAAAAATATCAGACCTATACAAATTCCATCTGCTAACTTAGGGTGCTTCCCACACCTACTAATACTGTATTTGTTATAATGGCAATTACAGGCTTACTACAACCACTTTTCCAATTCTTTTACAGAAACAGATATACCATTAAGAATTTAAAAGGAAAAGAAAACAAATTAGGAGTATGTAAAAAATCTTTTTAAAATAATAATATTATTTTATTGATTTTTTTACAGAGAGGAAGGGAGAGGGATAGAGAGTTAGAAACATCAATCAGCTGCCTCCTGCACACCACCTACTGGGGATGTGCCCGCAACCAAGGTACATGCCCTTGACCAGAATCGAACCTGGGACCGTTCAGTCTGCAGGCCAACGATCTATCCACTGAGCCACTGGTTAGGGCTGTAAAACATCTCTTAATCCAAGTTCAGATGACTGTTGGTGGGGGCCTTTTAGAATTTTAGAGGGAAAAGAAATCAGAGCTCTACTCACCAAACCAATACCCTTATTTTATAGATAAGGAAGGTTAATTGGGTTAAGTGCTCATGTGACAAGGTGAAGAGCACAAAGAGAGTGGACACCCATGGCAACATCATTCCAAACTGATTTCTGGAATCTTCATTGGCCTATAAATCAGTGTTTATCACACAGAAACTAGTTAATATCTATCTGACACCTGCTGCAAGATAAAGCTATATTAGATATCCTCAAGTTCTGCATAATGAAAAATGTTTCTTAAAAAATTACACATAAATGGAATTTATAATGAGAAAAAGTCTTAAAATAAGTTTTGGTCTATAGTATATAATAATGCTATATATATTTTATACTTGGGCTATCTATAACGAATTTTAAAAATGGAAGGGAGATATCCTATCAAGTATATGAAGTAACTAGGTTAAACTGTAATTTATATGTAATGTCACAGAATATTGAAACATACTTAAACAATACAGAGTACTGAGCATAAACATGAATACCATTCAGAGACCCAATATTTAAATAATGTATTATTCAATAGGATAATAAAAATCAGCACATCATTTACAGAAACATCAACAATCCTCACAGATGAAAAATTTCTTCAAATAGAATATATGAAGGAAAACATGAATTAAAAGTATAACTTTAAATTTTAGTTACCTCTATATAAGCCCCCCTACGTAAGTAAACGGCTACTATAAGCTCATGAGCATAAATATTTTCTGAACTCACATACTAAACTCCAGATATTGCCAATAAATTCATGATCATTTCCGAAGTTCACATCATAATATCAGAGAGTAGCTTAGAGTCACCATAAGGGTTAAGAGAATCATTTTCTGCTGCATACTAGTGCTATTCTAAGCCGATAGTGTGTTTAAATCCACACCAATGAAATCAATACAGCACTGTTCTATTCAAGGTGAGACCAAATAAACCTGTCTGAAGCTTTGAGAAATAGGCTTTGCAGTATACTTTGAGTGCTAAATGCCTTTCAGTCCAGAGATCTGTCATTAAATAATCATTAGCCATCATTCACTCTTCCTAAAAAGCTTAACATCTAAACTTGTTCAGCATCCACTAAAGCATTAGTATAGACTACCAAGTAAGTACTCATTAACATTTAGGGATGTTTCAACCACTCTGTTTAACCACGAATTGTCTTATCAAAAATTCCCCAAAATAGTAACACATATTTACCACTAAATTAGGGGGCAGTTTATACAAATGATGAGTAAAAAGGACATCAACATAATGATCAGCGTCTTTTGGACAACATGGTATAACTCACAGAATTACAAACAACTCTTGCCTGTCTGATCTCTCCAAACAAAACCTGATGTCTTTCCTATCACTCAGCATCATATATAATTCAGCATCACATATAAGCCAAATAAAATTAAGTTACTCACAATTGATAATTCGTCAGTAAGCAATCTTGGCTTTGATCCTGTATGTATTTTAAAATAATGCTTATTTTATCAGTGCTATTCATATCTCACTATCAACATATGATTATCTCAGTGCTGAGTATCAGCTACAATGGGCCCTGTTTTATTTTAGATGTCCTGAGATAGACAGAAAATTAAGACATATATATCTTCTTTCTATTATCTGAAAGATTAAGTAAATAATATAGAATGATCTGCATTTAATAATGTTACTGGACCATATGCATGAATTTGATGGTAAAAGGTAATTTTCTCTGTACTTATCAGAAGTTAATTCTTATGTTATTATATGAATCCTCTCAATTTCAAGCTAATATTAATGAAAATGTCATTTCTGAAACATATTAATTTGTTCTTCATTTTTAAAAGCTCAAATAAAAATATATGGCCAGATACTTATGACCTCATATATAGTTTTATAACTTATTACTTTAGATTTTAATATAGAGTTCAACCTAAATGAAAGTCATGATATTATATGAACATTTTATTTAACTGGATGGCGCATGACATTTTCCCAGGAGTATTTAGATAATTAAATGCAAAATAAAAGTATTACTTTAGCTATTAGGTACTTTAAAATGCCAAATACATATTGTGTAAATATAAACTATAATAGTTAGAAACTTTCAAGTATTCTAATTACCAGCCAATTCCATTGAACTTTACACTTTTCTATTAATACTCTAACATAAAGTTTCAATTGCTAAGATATGAACTAGTGCAATATTACATGGATAGTTTGGTAAATGTCATTCAGAAATTATAGGAGGTAATATAAAACTAAATCTCATCACAGTTGATTTTTAATGGTCAAATTTTCCAATAGATGCTGCCTTGAGATACACTTTCCATATACGATGGAATAAAAAATGGCCATTCTTTTCACTTGTTAAGGTACATCAATAGTTACACTGAACAATCAAGTAGTGCACAAAAAACCCCAAAATAAGTCTAGTCAGTATAAAAAGGAGAAATCACTTCAGAAAAATGCAAGATAGTAAACTGAAAACATCTACTTCTGTAAAAGTACAATCGGCAGATAAGAGGAAGAGGAAATATCCCAAGGTAGCATGAATATTGTGAATACGAATGTCACACTTTCCTAGAAAAGCCTTTTCTCCAATAAATAAATAAAATATAAAGTTTCACAATTATAATAATTTGCCAGAAAAATGAAATATTTCTCAAAAATGTATAAATAACAAAATGTATACCACTGAACTTGACTTTGACCTCATTCTCCTTGAAACATGTAAAGTCTTTCAGAACCTCAAGTAAATTCTCATTTCCTAAATCTATAAAACAGTGCTGGCAAAGTCAGCAGAGCCCGACAAAGTGCTTCCATCCCTTTAAGAACCTGTACCAAGAATCTCTAACTGCTCATCTCTTACTGACTGTGAAATCAATATTTATAGCATCTTCCTAAATATTAGGTCATAAGTTTTGCATTTTTATCATAATTATTTAATTACTTTAAAACAAAATTGACTTATTATCGCTATAATTAATTTTAGCCTTTTTAAAAGATAAAGAAAATAAAAGGGATTTTCTTTGCCCTCCCTAGCAATACAGTTGTTTTGTACACACTAAACAACTACATTATGAAAAAGAAACAAAATTTTGTTTTCAAATAATTCATGCCTTTAAATATATGTTAGGTTAACTGTTAATACACAAACATGATCAATACAAGCAATTCCTTCTTGCCTCTCCAATCTCACTGGGTGTAGGTGAACCTTCAATAAAAGCGGTACTCTTCTGGATTTTACATTTTGAAGCATGATTACTATTTTATTGAAAAGTATATAGGAGTAACACACTATTTTAAATCATGGTCATTTTGAAACTAAGTTGCAACTTATCCTGACTCCGTATGAATAGACGAGGTTCTTATTGGAAATCAATTGGAAGGCAGGAAAATTAGATAGCCATGGTTACCAGAATACCAATAAGAGAGAGCATTATCCAATACCAAGTCTTATGCTAAAATAAAAAAGATACTAAAATAAAAGGCATTTTTGCAACAAATATTTAAAATGAAGAATATACTTTCAATGCCATTATGTATTCTGAAATATACAATGAAAAAGAATTCATTAAGATTATCAAAACTGAATTTTACTTTACATTTTGAATGTCCCCAACACTAAAACAATTACATTAAAATATAAGAACATTATATAGGCAATTTGAAGTTTGTTACATTTTAAATATGTAAGTAAGAAGAGACATTAAGGAAATTAAAAAATTTTCCAAAAAAAAAGTAGTAAATCTGCTATACTAAATCTAAGAGTTGACTGTATAAAATTAAGATAAGAAATAAAAATAGAAGAGAGTGTTCATACATATTTAAATGTCATTACAGATAGAATTAATCCAAAAAGCCAAACTTAGAACATAGCCATTACTTATGAAATATCTTCAAAATACATTACATAGAGAATTTGCATTTTCATGTTATTAAATCAATATCAGATCAAAAAATAAAGAACACAGACATCAGAAATATATAAACATAATCACTGGCAACAATAAAGAGGGTTTCTGAAAATTGTTTTAGCTTTATTCTGAAAGCTTCATTCATTTTTAATAAATACTTATGTGTACATTATCTTCTACTTTCTATAAAACTGGATTTACTTAGGCTTGCTAGGGGAAAGGCATAACTATGACATTTTGTAAAATATACTAACATACATTAATAATCTACATCAGTTATTCCTCAAGTATCAATTTTTTAAAAGAAATACACACATCTATATGATATAATAATCACCAAAATATATTTTTGCGTAAAAGTACTGAAATAATGCAACAGAGGGTAACTGTTAGAGTAATGTGATAGTTATGTTACGCTCTAAGCTATTAAACATGAGTTCCTTAACCTGATTAAATATTCAAAATGGCTAGATTTCCTTTTCATAAGGGAGACAAATTACTATCATGAGGCTTATTTTTCTTAAAATATTTTTCAAAACTTTCAAACCTAAACACCCTGCTTTGTCCTAAAGAGACAAATACAAAAAATCAGTAGGTTCTTGAAATATGCTACCAACAACAGTCCTTTTCAGAAATGAAAGGCCAATACTATATTAAAGAAAAGAAAAAAAAAGAAACCACAAATAAGTAAGAGAATTACAGCAGGCCCCACTGTACTGCAGGGGCTCAATACTGTCCTCCCTGCTGCTGGAGGAGCTCCAGAGTTAAGCTCCTGTGATAAAAGACTTGACAAAGCAATTCTGACTGCACGGCAATGCTAAGTTGTGGGCTAATACAAGAACAGGAGGCCCAATCGCTGTCTTTCACCATGCGCGATTTACACATGGCTTTATCAATAGCCTTAGTGCTGAATACAGAACACACTCTATTTGGCTTTCAGTCAATTAAGCTTTAAGCTGTCAGCAAACAAGACTTTTAAGTTAATTTTGAATCACCACGAATCAAGTTGAAGGTTGTGAAAGGGCGGCTCACATGCCGGCATGAAAAAAGGCAGTTTAATTGCCTCTGAATAGCTATTATATGCTGCAATTGGCCTATTGAATCTTAGATGATCTATTTATTTATCAAAGTGCAAGCATCAAAGATTAGTAAAAGAGTGAATAATAGGAACTGTACATTCCCTATATTGCATAAGAAGATGTGTTTGCAAAAAGGGATAAAGAATTCATATTTTGAACATATTTTACTTTTTAATGTAAACATTTTGTGAAATGGAAATTTAGCAGTACAAAGTGGTCAGTGCAAAAATAACGCAAATTTTTTCTAGGACAATAAAAATATGATGCAAAATTGACAATTTATAAATGCAAATACTCCTTTATAAATGTTCACATTATAATTGTTCATCAAATAGAGCCAGAAAAAGAACTATAAAGTTGAATTAAGTTAGAGATTTTAAAAAATTAATTTAGAATTCATTAAGTTAACTGTATCCTTAATTGTGTGAAGAGAAAGAACATCAAATGTATTCTAATAAAGATTATTTTAAGTAAGATTAAGATTTGTCAAGAAAGTGGCATAAGCAAATTAGGAGGGTTATTATATTCCTAATACTGCATAACACTAATTTTTTTAAACATTCTGTGGCTGACCACAATCCTAATCAGTTTTTTCCTGAAATTATTTTTTCAATTGCATGTACTGTGCATTATTATAGGGTTACTCATGAGTGCTGGATGCGTATATTGATTTTTTTATTAGAAGAAAGCATTGAAGCACTGGATTGAGGCGGGGTGGGGGGATGCTCAGATTTTATAAACAGATGTAAACATAGGTCAAATGTAGGGATGGTAAAACTGAACCATTTTGCTCTGGCTGGAATGAGCTATGGCTCTTTTTACATGTTAGTCCCTCCATAGGAAATGTATTAAACCATGCACTCACAGTTAATTTACATAGGGAAATCACATGGAGATGAATGGTTATAAAGTAGAACAGTTTATCAGAATTCGGATAGAACATGAGTTAATTTGAGTATTCCCTCCAGGCCAGTCACATATTCTTGGAAGCCTGGACCCGTCACTGCATTTCCAGTCAGCAGAGGGGTGGGCTGGGGAAGCAGTACTGACCACCATGTTCCAGGAACTATCGCACATACGGGGGCTGAGATTCAATGCAGGAGTGTGGAAGCCCTTTCTCCTCTCTCTTTCCCATCCATTATTATAAAATCCTTTTTGTTTTTTGCATTTATACTCATAAATATCTTCAATAATCATTTACTGGTTACTCTTTACAAAAATGGATGCTAATGAATCCATAAATATAAAGACATTAAAGTAGAAAATGCCTATATGAGCTCTAAGGGAAACCGGGAAGGGAAACAGATTGGATGCAAGAGCCAGATTTCCCAAATAAAGCAAAGTAGAAACCACGCAAAGATAGGATGTTCTTTTTCTTCACCATTATTAAGAAATAGCAGCAAAAGACTTCTCGGTGTTCAATAGTCCCAGATGTTCGCTGTGCATCTCCTACCATCTTATGCAGTTCCGTATGTATATAGGACACAGTGTCCAAACACGTCCACGTTACTCATACGCACACCCACTCACTAGAGTGGGAGGGGGACACCAAGGAGCAAGACAGACGACCTGTCCACCTTCCTGCAGTTATCATTCAGGGAAGCGGGGCAAACACAATTACAAGTTATAAAATACAGGAGACTGGCATGGAAAATAAGGCAGTAACCTAACAATTTAATTAATTAATTAATTAATTTTTACTGATTTCAGAGGGGAAGGGAGAGGGAGAGAGAGATAGAAACATCAATGATGAGAGAGAATCATTGATCGGCTGCCTCCTGAACGCCCCCTACTGGGGATCAAGCCCACAACCTGGGCATGTGCCCTTGACCAGAATCGAACCTGGGAACCTTCAGTCTGCAGGCCCACACTCTATCCACTGAGCCAAACCAGCTAGGGCAAACCCAACAATTTTAGACAGAGGGATGGCAGATAAGGAAGCTGAGGCACAGAGCAGGGATGGGTTGCACGAGTTTAACGACACGTAAATTAATGAGGCCAGGATGGGAACCCAGTCAGACTCGGGTACAATAAACCCTTTCTTCATGGGTCCCAGCTCTTACTAGGAGAGCAAAGGTAAATTAACAAATCATTGAAACCCAAGGAAGAAAGCAATTCCTGTTATTTAGCAAGGCCAACAACAATATTCAGAGGAAGTTGACCTCAGCTGGGAGAAGGCAGGCCTCACAGAGGAGGTGCCATTCTAGACAGGTCCCCCATTCCATTTGGATTTGACAAGAAGAAATGGGGCTGCATCTAAAAATGAGAATTACAGCAGAAGTAGAGGCCTGTTTCAATCATCACCCACTCCCCCATGCCCCTGTTCCCTCTCATTCCCGCTTTACCTTCTGTTTTCTCCCCTGGTGCCTACCACCTCCTAACGTACTATGAAATACATTAATCTCCCCCTCCTCTTCTCCCTGCTAGAAAGTAAGTTGCATGAGGATAGGAATTGAGATTTCTGTCATTTAGTTTACGGATATTATTCAAGGGCCTGGCACATAGATACTTAAATATTTGCTGTAATAATGAATACAGCACACAAGCAGAACAGCTCCAGTCATACATAGGAAACAGGACCAGTTTGCTCTGGCCCAAAATAGAGATCATACAGCAATAACAGAAGCTGAGCCCAGAATGTGAAGTTGTTCTAGAATACTAAGGTCTTTAAAACTAGGCTACGGTGATTACATTATATTCTAAAGCAACTGAAAACCGAGTGAAATTTTTTGAATTACATGGTGATTATTAGGAAGGCCACTCTGGCAACTGTACACATAACCTGAGATGCTGAAAGCTATAAACTAGGGTGGTGGCCATGAAATGGAAAGTAAGAAATATATTAGCAGCACTAAAAACTCTGTGTCATGTCTCTGTTTAACAGCGCTAAGAAGTATAGAGTCGAACAGAATACTAAGGCTTCAAATCTGGGCAAATGATGCCATTAATAAAAATAAGTTCAGTTTATACATAACTGGGTTTAAAGTATCTTAATGCTACCCTGGTAAATTCTAGGGAGCAGCTGAAAATAAAAGCCTGGAGCTGAACAGAGAGAGGAAGCTTGGATAGAGAAAGCTGGAAATTATTCCTGGTCCGGTGAGAAGTAATGTTGGCTGAGCTGACCAAGGAAGAGGAGAGAGAGGTCTGAGCAGAGAACTCTGGGAAAAGCCAAATCACTATGAAACTTTAGGTGACAGAAAAGGAGCCATGGAGAATTTAGGAGGGAGAGTCCCCTTTCCTACTGCTCCTTCCGACAAATCTCAACACAGCCTCTCAAGTCGCCATTGAAATGTCAAGTCTCTCAACGGGCTTGTCCTCTATGCACACACTGCTTAGAGTAAAACTTCACAGTAGCATGAGAGACTCTTGTGATTTGCCACTTTGTACGTCTTCTAATCCCTTATGTCCCCAGACAATATTCTAGGGTGTCCCAGGGTGCACGCTCACACGCACACATGTATACGTATGTACATATGAGTACACATATGCATATGTGTGTGCCTGAGTGTGTACATAAGATTTTGGGCTGCCAATATGTACTTATGTATGTATGTGAGTCAGGATGTGTGCATAAAGTGTCCTGCTGCCAACATGCTCCTGGTCCACTAAGAGCTCATGCTCTGAGGGAAAATACCAAATCGAAAATCATTACGCAGTGCTCTCCTTTCTCTCTCGTATAAAAGACAGAAAATTACTCTGGAATGTTTGGTAATGAACCAATAAAGGAATTTAGCAGCATAGGGCCAATACTGCCTACAGAAGTTAAGCCTCATGCTTAGGGGAGGTAGTTGACATATGCTGATAGGGTCCTCAGCGCCAGCTATTAGAAAGGGATGAAAGCAGACATATCCCTGAGATTATATAACTTTCTCCTAGGTTATAAAAAGGATTACATAAGAGGGAAAGGCAGCCATAAGCAAAAATTATAGCATAGCTGTGGTCTCAGCTAATAATCTCTAGTTCTCAAAAATGCACCAGAAGACTCACTTAAAACTACAACAGGCAAAAGAAAATTATAACTATACTAGAGGCCCGGTACACAAAAATTCGTGCACTCGGCAGGGGAGGGAGGATCCCTCAGCCCAGCCTGCGCCCATTCACAGTCCAGGACCCCTTGGAGGATATCCACCTGTCGACTTAGGCCCACTCCCCAGGGGATCAAGCCTAAGCTTGCAGTCAGACATCCTTCTAGCAGCCAGGGAGCCCTCGGGAATGTCCAACTAAAGGCTTAGGCCCCCAAGGGATCAGGTCTAAAGCGTTAGTTGGACATTCTTAGTGCTGCCAAGGAGGTGGGAGAGGCTCCTGCCACCACCACTGCGCTGGCCAGCCATGAGCCAGCTTCTGGCTGAGTGGCACGCCCCATAGGGAAGTGCACTGACCACCAGGGGGCAGCTCCTGCATTGAGGGTCTGCCCCCTGGTGGCCAGTGCGCATCATAGCAACCGTTCATTCTGCCATTCAGTCAATGTGCATATTAGCCTTTTATTATTATTATATAGGATGTCCCTATTTCCCCCTTTTGTTCCCTCTACCCAGCTCTTGCCCCCCACTTCTCTCTGGCCATCACCATACTGTTGTCTGTGTCCATGGGTTGTGCATATATTTTCTTTGGCTAATCCCTTCTTTAAATTCACTTCTTTATATTTTTATTTTCAGATAAGTGCTTATAACTGCACTATTATATATTTTCTATTATATCATTTAGAATTAAGATATTTTTTAACTGAACCCTTGTAAATTTTAGCACAATTTAATAAATTATGCTAGAAGCAATTAGGAGATTTTTCATGTAATGCAGATACATTTCAATTAATATTTTATTAATTTTTAATTTTTTAATATTTTAATTTGAAATAATCTCATACATGTAAAAAAAAACCTATAAAATACTATAGCATATTATATGTACCCTTCACCCAATTTCTTAGGTGTTAATAATTTAAACATAACCATTATACAACTAACAGAATTTGGAATATATTTTTCTTATAATCTCTTTAATGTTACTTAATCCATTTACTTTTTTTTTTTGTTAATCTTCACCCAAGGATATTTTTCCATCAAATTTTAGAGAGAGTGAAGGGAAAGGGCGAGACACATTGATTGGTTGCCTCCTGCACATGCTTTGATAGGGACTGGGGATCAAGCCAGCAACTGAGGTACATGCCCTTGACTGGAATCGAACCTGGGACCCTTCAGTCCATGGGCTAATGCTCTATGCACTGAGCAAAACAGGCTGCAGCTTAATTCATTCACTTTTAATCTATATGTGTCTTTATATTTAAAGTGGGTTTTGTTTTTGATTCACCCTCATAATCTGTCCTTTAATTAGTGCATTTATGCCACTGACTTTCAGAGTGCTTACTGATAGAGTTACTACCATATCAGGCGGCTTCTGGGTCTTCTGCATCCTGCCCTGCCTTGCCTTTTTATTTTTTATTTTTTTCTAAGACATTTCAATTTATTTAAAAGAAGCCAATATACAGGATATAAAGGGTATGATATTTACAACAGTACAGTAAACAGGTTGGTTTCCTGGTAGGATCAGTAGTCTTTCAGTGAGTATTAACCCCCTTTCCCCTTGATGCTCGACCCTGCTGGCAGACAAACAGCAACAGTGGGGTGGCATGGGACTGCAGGATAGAACATCTCCCTGAAGGGATTAAAAATCACGTAGATGCTAAAATGTCCACGAAGGGGTCTTGGGGGTGAGGGGTGCCTCTGCCTCATTCCTTTGAGGGCTTGGCAGCAGAAATGCTGAGGGATTTGCCCCAAACTAATACATGGCCCACCCTGAGCCTGTAAATCTTCCACCCATGGAATATTCCCTTCCTGAGAGAATCAGCCCTAATCCCTCAGCCAGGGCCTGGAGGAGCCGCCCAGGCCGTGGGCACAGCCAGGACTGTGGACATTTCATGGCCTTTCCACTCCCACTCCAGCTGCCTAACAACTCTGCACTGCTCCCCTCGCCCACCACCCCCGTCACCCCATCAGGACACAGTGCACAGGAGGGGACACTGGTTTTCCCATGCCCATTGGGAACTGGCTGTTTCTGTTTCCTGTGGGTCAGGTAAGGTCTCTGCTTGGCAAGAAGTTCTGAAACAGAGCCACTGACCACACTCACCTCCTCTGGGCATGGAGCAGCTCTGGCCCTCAGAGCTCATCTCTCCAGAACTGAAGAAAAGACCATGTGTACCCTTCTGTCCCTCACCCTTCACATGCCGAGAACCATCAGTGTCGCACTTCCTAATTCCTATCACTGTATTTCATTAGTTCCATACTGTTTTACTAATCATGAATCTAAACAGATTAGTTCAGTATCTGGGGCTTCTGGGGGAGGGCCTCGCCTTGCAACCTGGACCCACTGATGGGCGGTTCCCGGGCCGAAAGGCAAGACCGGCTGCTGGGGACGGGCCTTTCCTTGCAGCCCCTGACCACTGATGGGTGGTTCCTAGGCTGCAAGGCAAGACCAGCTGCTGGGGGAGGGCCTTGCCTTGCAACCCCGGACCTGCTGATGGGTGGTTCCTGGGACGCAAGTCAAGAGCCCCTGCTGGAGCTTCTGGGGTCGGGCCTTGCCTTGCAGCCCAGACCCGCTGATGGGCAGTTCCCGGACCTCAAGGCAAGACTGGCTGCTGAGGCTTCTGGGGGCAGGACTTGCGGGCCGGGGTGCTTAACTAAGAAGCCCCCGCCCCACGGCACGTGGGCCCCTCTCTTTGCTCTTTGCTCACCTCGCCTGCCTTTACTTGCTGCTCCTGTCCTGGGCCAGCCAGCTTCGCTCCATTGCTTGGCGCCTACATATGAAAATTAACCAGCATCTTTGTTGACGGTTAACCACCATCTTTGTTGGCAGTTAATTTGGATATCACCCTGATTAGCCTATGGGAAGCGTATCGGAGGTACGGTTAATTACCATGTTTGTCTATTATTAGATTAGACTAGAGGCCTGGTGCACAAAAATTTGTGCACTCGGGGGGGGGGGGTCCCCTCAGCCCGACCTGTGCCCTCTCGCAGTCTGGGACCCCTCAGGGGGTGACCACCTGCTGGCTTAGGCCTGCTCCCTGGGGGACTGGGCCCTAAGATGGCAATCAGACATCCCTCTGGCAGCCCGGCAGCCCTCGGGGGATGTCCACTTGCCAGCGGGGAGCAGGCCTAAACTGCAGTCGGACATCCTTAGCGCTGCTGAGGAGGCAGGAGAGGCTCCCACCACCACCACTGTACTGGAAGCCATCAGCCTGGCTTGTGGCTGAGCAGAGCTCCTCCATATGGGAGCTCACTGACCACCAGAGGGCAGCTCCTTCATTGAGCGTCTGCCCCCTGGTGGTCAGTGTGTGTCATAGTGACCAGTCATTCCAAGTCTTTCTGCTAGGGTCAGTTTACATATTACCCATTTACTATATAGGATAGAGGCCTGGTGCACGGGTGGGGGCCGGCTGGTTTGCCCTGAAGGGTGTCCTGAATCAGGGTGGGGGTCCCGCTTGGGTGCCTGGCCAGCCTGGGTGAGGGGCTATTTGTTTTCAGGCTGCCCGCACCCCCTTTAGGGTGGGGGTCCCCCCTGGGGTGCCTGACCAGCCTGGATGAGGGGCTATTTGTTTTCAGGCTGCCCGCACCCCCTTCAGGGTGGGGGCCCCACTGGGGTGCCTGGCCAGCCTTGATGAGGCACTGATGACTGTTTTCAGGATGCCTGCACCCCCTTCATGGTGGAGGTCCCCACTGGGGTGCTTGGCCAGCCTGGATGAGGGGCTGATGGCTGTTTTCAGGCTGCCCGCACCCTCTTCAGGTGGGGGTCTCCGCTAGGTGCCTGGCCAGTCTGGATGAGGGGCTGAGGGCCGTTTTCAATCAAGCCAAGCCTGCAACTGAAGCTCCCAGTCTCTCCTTTTTTTCTTTTCTTTTTTTATTCTGGGATTTATTTACCTTCTGTAATTGAAACTTTGTTGCGGCTCCAGCTCAGAGGCCAGCTGGCTGAAAGCAGGTTTCTGGGTTTGTTTAGCTTCTATAATTGCAACATTGTTGCTTAGACTACAGCTCAGAGCCGGGCTGCGGCAGGCGGGGAACCTTGGCTTCCTCCATCACTGGAGCAAGCAAGCCTCACGTTCGCTTCAGCTTCCTGGCTGCCGGCCGCCATCTTCGTTGGCAGTTAATTTGCATATCGCCCTGATTAGCCAATGGGAAGCATAGCGGAGGTATGGTTAATTACCATTTTTGTCTATTATTAGATAGGATATGATGATGGATGCTAAGTAGACTTGTGGGGATCATTTTGAAATATGTACAAATATTGAATCATTGTGTTATATACACAAAACTAACATACTATTGTATGTCAATTATATCTTAATTTGAAAAATCACATGAAATGAGTTGAAGACTAAATGAATTGAAGACTAAAATATGAACAAAGAACAGGGCAATAAATAGGAAACAAATATGGTAGATATTAGTTCAACTGTATCAATATCATTTTTAACATCAATGGTGAAGACAGACATGATCCATGTTTATATCAGATAAAGTTTAGCAATATAGAGTGTTCAAAATTTAAATTATCTGAAAGTGAACGAAAACCCATATGCACCAATTTATGCCTATTTAGTAAAAAATTCCAATTTTTGTGATTCTCATTAAAAGTACTTTCCAAGTGGAAAAAAAAAATCACCAGGGGAAGAGGAAGGGAAGACAATAAAATGGCATTCAAAATGCTTCCTCCAAAGTATTGCTGTTTTTGTCTTTAAGAAATTTTAGGAAGAACAGAAAGCTATTCAATACTTTTTATATGTCATAGGCATCAATATAGGAAAGTCTTGGTAATTGTAGGATAATAACCTAGGAATATAAACTAACAATCAATCTTCTACTTAAGTAAAATGTGGGTTATTCTTATTTTAAAAAAGATTTTAGAAGTTACAGGATCTTCACAGAAATGGAATTTGATTTGTTTGATAGAGTAAATACACACAAAGGACCATCTGCTACGACTCGATGCTTGGAGCGTGTTGGGGCACGCTGATTATCTCCACAGAGTTGGTCTTAGAAATTTTAAAAAATTGTTGGAAGTCAGGGGAGGTCTTGTTCACCAGCTCCTAGTTTGCTTGAAGAGTTTTTCCCTAAGCTCCCCGTCCTGGCCCATCCTTCATTCAGCATTTCCCAGGAGCACTGGAATGACTTTTCTGATGGATGAGTCCAGGATACAGAATTTGTTACGAGTAGTAGCTCAGCGGCTTTCCCTCTCTTTGGAATATGCTCACTTGCAAAGGGCAGATATTCTGCTCTGCTCTCAGTCATGAGTTTTACAGAAGCAGGTGCACAGAGGGGAAAGGCAGAAATTTTCCAGCACAGCCTGTGATGAATAATTAATCTGACTGTAAAATGTATTATAGAAGAACAAAGGGCCAAGAATAACCAAGAGACTTCTGAAGAAGAGCGAAGCTATGCCCTGGATATAAAGATTAATTATAAAGCTATAGTAATTAAAACAGCACGTTTTGGTGAAGGAATAGATAAATTTACTAATACAATAAATAAGAAGCCAAAACACAGAGTCAAGACACATCTACATTGGTGTCAGGAACTGAAAATACTGGAGGTGGGGCACTTTCTGAAGAATATGATTCTCTAACCACTATGCTCTTCACCTGAAACAAACACAAAATAATACTGAATGTAAACCGTAATTGAAAAATAAAAATTTTTAAAAGAAAAGATACATATATGTACATATATTATGAAAAAAGTTTATTTATATGAATAAAAATGAAACTGCAAAAAAAAACAAAAAAAAAACAAAATGAAACTGCAACTCTATACCATACACAAAAAAGCACCTACAAGTAGATGAAGAACTTATATGTCAGTTACAATAGTTTAAAACTTTTGGGCAAAAGCAGATGATAGAAGAATTAACTGTTAAGTTCCTAAAAGCTCTAGTCAAAAGGAAAGAAGAATAAATTAAGTGACATAAAAATAAAAGACAACTTTTTATCAGAGCTACCTTATAGAAATGTAAATATAAGGTGCAAACCAAGAGATGTTTAATATGAATATAACTGACAAACTATTAGTATTCTAAACGCAACTAGAAAGACAAATGATCCAGTTAAAAAAAAATGGGCAAAAGACTTGAACAGACATTTCACAGAAGAGGAAACATACACACTCAACTCATTAGTAAGCAAGTCAATGCCAATCAGGGTCACAATAAGGTGCCATTTTCTATTCTTTTAAATGGCAAAATTGTACATGTCAACCGTTGGAGAAGATGTAGATCAATAGAAACTGGATAAGAATCTTATTCTGTACAATCAAGTTGATCATTTGCATATCCTAAAACACAGTAAATGACAGTCATAGGTATATATTCAAGGGAAACTCATATGCAGGTGTGTATAAGGCATGGATAAGAGTGTGCAAAGCAGTATTGTTTGTAATCACAAAAACAAAAAAACCCTAATAACTCAAATGTTCATTGACAGAAAATGAATAGACAAAGTATACTTCCCCACCACCACTTACTATTAGTAAGTAGTAAAAATAACTGAACTATAGCTACATGCAACATAAATGGATCTTTATAATACAAACTATTATAAAAATACTAGTGAAAAACTCAAGTACAAAATGATTGTATATACTGTGACAGCTTTTTATGAAGTTTAAAACAGTGAAACTAAGCAATATATTCTTGAGACAAAACAAATAAACACAAAGCAAAAAGACAATAGATAAAATTCCAAAGAGTGGTTGTCTCTAAGAGCAGGCAGGAGGATGGAAAAGGGAAGAACACACATGTAGATATAAATGATTAGCAATATTATAGTTCTTGGTTTAGATGGTGTGGTGGGTTCAAGTGTTATATAGTAACTAAAGTCAGTTAATTGATTATATAAAATATATTTTAAATTGATTAAATCAAATAAAACAGATAATTTAATTTAATGGATCAACGAGGATTGCTTTGTGTATGTTTGGTTTTCTGCCTATGTTAAAGAGGGGATACATCTTGAACGAAAGCAGAAATGAAAAGGCACATTATTTGTATATACCTTATGCAAACTTTTAAACTATTAAATCTGAGGTTAAGAATAATGCTTCTGATATAAGGCTAAGCAAGGGAGAAAACATTAGGATATAAAATTGTGTGTTCCCTATAATAACTTTAAAAATTCATAGAAATGAAGACCAAAAAAAAAGCATCACTATGTTAACAGTTACTGTGGTGGGGCGGTAGTAGTCCATATTTATTTACCTTTTCTTTATTCTAACATTTCTGCAAGGGAATTTACATTACTCTTATAATGTTAAAAAGTATTTAGAACTTCATACATACAAAGGAAAATAATCTTTTAGGAAATTTTCATATTTTGCCTAAGCTCTTCATTTCCCTATAAACCAATAACTAATGTTTACAAGTTTACCAATAATTCAATGAGTTTATGCCTATTTGTATATTTACATAGGATAAACATGTTAACTTAATGTTAGAACCTGCCAATATGTCAACTCTCAGTATAATTCAACATGTAAGAAATGTTTTTAAAAATTATGCTGCAGTACTTATTTAGTTGAAGCCATTAAGTTCAGCAGCAAAAATATCTGCATTTTTTAATTGTGAATGAATAGATATAAATATCCACAGGTACTCAGGATTCTAAATATTGTAGTCCATATACCCGTATATGTGTAAGTATTATGTGTGTGTCTTTCACACATGAACATGTATATTTGTAATATACTTGTGTAAGCCTTTACATCAATGTGTTCTTCTGCAAAATTAAAATTAATGTTAACCTCTTGATACTTGGGTAAATATGAAAATACAGTAAATTTCTAAGATGGCCATTAAAACAGATAGAATTGTTATTTACTAGAAAGGATGTACCCTAGATGCTTTCTTACGGGACACAATCAATGAATTGATGAATTATAAGTAACTTCTAGTTCCGGCTCTTTTGCCAGCTGAAGGCTCAACTACCCAGAAAATAGTTCTGGGCCATCCCACAGTTACCTACAGGTACAGGACTATACATTTGTATGAGAATCTATCCCTGTTTCCCCACCATTGCTGGTTAGGAAGACAGCTCTTTTTGAATAGGTATCACATCTCAGGCATTACACTAGGTATCTTGCACATATGAGGCAGTGTGGCATACTAGAAAGAGTCCAAGCTTTGGCATTATCACACCAAATTTGGATTCCAGCCTTTCTGCACCCAACCACCCAACAGAGGCAATCGATCGATATTTCTCTCCGACCAATGTTTCTCTCTCTCTCTCTCTCTCTCTCTCTCTCTCTCTCATCAATAAACATACCCTAAGGTGAAAGGATAAAAAAATGATGCTGAATTAAACTGGGTCTCTTGGTGTGTTTAGATTTATTAAATAAGCATAGAGTTTGAACAAAATGGGGAAAGGTCAATAAGTCTAGGTTTTCATGTGAACAATTACAGAGAAACTTTATAACTTTTAACATAAGCATATGCATAATCTTTGCTTAAAAGTAATGAAAGTCTTGCTTTAAAATATTTCATATTTTATATATTTCTAACCTTTTCACTTAACCTAGTATATCACTATAAAATGTCAAAAAATTCAAGCTAATAAAATACCAAATCATTATAGTGATGCTTATGGTTAACATGTACTACACACTAAATATACAAAACATTTCCCATCACATTTGGCTTAAATTCCTTAAAATGGAGACTATGTAAACATCACTCAGTTCTAATTCTAATTCATGAGAACCTGTGTGTCTGACTTTAAAACACAGCCTGTGTCATCTTTTTCCAGTTTTAAATACATGCACCAAAATTAAAATTAGTGCCAAATAACTGAATCAGTGAAACTTTCTTTTAAAGCTTTTTCTATGGAGACAATTCTGATGTCCACAATGCTGGGTGTGCCCTAAGAAAAAAATTATTAAATTAATAAGCTGGTTAAGAGGCAAATTGTTAAATAACTCTTAGAATTTTGCCTGAATAGAAATGTTCTAATTTCTTCATTTTACATCACTATATAGCCATCTCTGTCATACAATAGAAGTATGTCAGCTCTTAATGTCTGTTTTATAAAACAAATCAAAGTGCTCACTTAAAGTGGTTAAATGTATGTCACATGAATTTCACCTCAATAAAAAATCAAAATCTTTCAATATATAAACCTAATTCTAAAGCCATTTTTTCACTTATTTTTCCATATATTTTTTTCTTAAGTCCACTAGTAATGATTTGATAAAGTGGCATTTTTTAATATACTAATCAAAATGAGAGGTTATAAAACTTGTTTAAAATTTCACAATAGCAAATTGTTAAACGGATTCAGCTTGTGACATTTTTACTTAAATTTGCTGGTGATTACAGTTGATGAGAAACATTAATAAATCCAATAACATTTTTCCACACGGCCATTTTGAAATGTCAGCCATCGCTAATCGATAGCCTTCCCTGACTGGTCACAATGGCTCACAAAGTGGTCACAATGACTGACTCTGAGATCCCTTTGCAGGTCATACCCCTAAAAAGCTTAATCCAAACAGTTCCTGGCATGGTGTGTTCATGCTTCTTCATCAGGGAAGGAGCCAATCATCTCAATAGCAACGGCCAAGTTCACTTCATGCAAATGACTAAAAAGTGGGCCTCTTTTAAAGTAACATCCCCAAATTAAATTACACTTGGCTGCAATGACATCGGTCACTCAACAGATGTCCACTCATGAATCTGACAAAGGACAAGTTGTTTATGCAAATTTGTTGTGTGACAGATGTTTATCGGTCACAGCTCTGAGTAGTCACCTTTGCTACAAGATACCGAGTGATTTTTTTTTTGGGGGGGGGGGTTAAACTCTAAATATTCACAAGAGGATAAATATACAAATAAAAAGTATAATCCTATTAAGTCTAATAAAATAATCTCAGGAAAGGAGTGTCAATTTACTCTAATTTGAAGTTATATGTTGGTATAAAATTTCCCATTGACCAATGGGTTAAACTATCTTTTAGAAGTTTTATTTGAAAGGTTACTTTCAAAGAAATGAAAATTATTAAAAAGCATAAATCACTAAAACAAAATAATTCTTTCTGTTCATATTATCTTCTTTTACTAATAGTTTGTGAGAAAAATTAAAAGAGAGGCAAGAAAGAATTAATATATTCATATTTAGCATTCGAAGAGATTAAGTCTATTTCAGATTTCAAAAAAAAGGACATACTTATGTGGTTGTTTTTTATTCAATAGCTATTGCTGAAGCTGGTGGATGGCTTCTCAAGGAGTAATTAAACGCATATTAAAAGCTTCTTTGATCTCCGTAAGGCTGTCTGGTGAGGGAACTGCATCCCAAAATGTGTGCTGACAGGATGGGCCCTAACCTCTGAAATGAAGCCCAGCAGGAGCGCTGTCCAGGGGCTGACGCCTGTGGCACCAGCATTGTGCCCATCAGCGGCTTAGGGGCTAGCTGGTCAGGAGTGGCAGATGGTTTCATTTGTTCTACATTTTCACCCTTCACCAAAATTTAGGTGAATCTTGGCCAGAGATGAGAGGAACGTACTGTTACTGCACCTGTTGCTTTTACTTCAAAAAGAACCGACTCCAGTTGGAAAAGAATAAGGAAAAATCTGTTAAATTTGGCTTTAGCTGGTCAATAAAACATTACGAGTAGGCTGGCTATTTGACTACTTTTACATGATTATACACATCTATTAGTCTTCACATTTTCTTCTTTTCTTTAAAATTAAATTCATGAAGCTTTAAAAAATACACCCAATAGTTAAAGAAATTATTCTAAAAAATACACAGCATATTTATAAATAGGTAAGGTCCTTTACATAGTTCACAAATCATATGGTCAACTGCAAATATCCAAATATCAAAAATAATCAAAATATCAATACCAGCAGGGCTTGGATTCTTATTTTTCTATCCCAAACTAAATTTTCTTAAAGTGGTATTTTACAATAATATGATGCATAAATAATCTTATACATACTTGATCTACTATCCTTTTGCTAAACCATAGTAACACAATACCTAAGTTTTAAGTCAAGCATTTGTACATTCTTATAAATACTCCATCAATAAATATTTGTCACAAAAATCACAACATAGGCAGTCATAAATAGAAATTTTTATATATTGTTGAGATATATATGTGCATATATAACTTTCTGATGCCCATGGGCAAATTGTTATATCTGCTCTATCACATGACAATCATCCAGTTGATAATGTTTGAGGTGACCCCTGAAAACCCGGAAGATGATTACTGCTGTTGTTTACTAATTAAGAAGTTACGTATTTCCAATACCACTGCAACTCAATGCATTTCAAGAATGACTTAAGACTCTTTTCAATGCTTGTAGGTTAGGCTCAGTATCACAAATTTAAAACTCCTTATCTTAAATCTATACTGTCCACACATGCAATGTATTCTGATTTCAGCAAGGCAACTGAAGAAATCTCTTGGAGTATTTGTATGAACAGGATGGGGAAATCTGAGCCGGAGGACACTGCAGAGGGCTGGTTCACACTGAGTTGGAAAACTAAACCTACATGGTAATGTCAGTGCTGGTGATGAGGTGGAGCAGCTCCCAGCCATGTGCTACAGGAGTCTCTGTTGGGGCTGGTCCACAATGGGCTAGTTAGCATACAACACATAGAAGGCTGTTTATCACCTTCAGGGAGGACCCAAGGCTGAAGGAATGACGGACTCACTGGAGAGCAGAGAGAAGATCCCTAGTCTCAATGATGGGCTGAAGCCAACAAGACAAAAATGAAAAAACATAAATATCAAGCCCTGTTTCTTTTTGTGTTATTTTTTTTGTTAATCCTCACTGAGGATATATTTTCCATTGATTTTTCAGAGAGTGGAATGGGTGTGTGGGGGACAGGAGGAGAAAGAGAAAGAGGGGGGAGTAGAGAGATTGAAATTCAAACCTGCACTACTTATAAAAATGGGGTTTAGGTGATTTCATATTTAGTAATAGTCAAAAATGTGGGATGCTTCGTAAAAAAACAAATTAATTTTAGAATTATGGAATTCAGATAAAGGAAAGTAACAGTCCTATAATAAAGCACTTCTACAACAAAATACATCATTTTACTTCAATTGATATTTGTGAATTTAAGCATTTATATTGGAATGTTTTATAAAACACTACAGACCCAATGCACGAAATTCGTACAAGAGTAGGCTTTCCTTCCCCAGGCAGCCAGCACCGGCTTCCCTCTGGCATCTGGGACCTGGGCTTCCCTCGTAGGAATAGCTTTGTCCGAAAGGATGACCAGTCTAATTAGCATATTACGTTTTTATTATTATAGATTAGGTAATAATTAGCTTATTTTCATTGTAAACTTAGAGAACTTCAAATAATTAGAATGCTTTAAATACAATTAAGCAAATACCACTCTAAGAAAATTTAGAGTATTACTTAGCTCTTAGCTATCTGTGTATCCATCTATTGAGCTCTCCTGGCACTGCCTTAGTTCAGGCCCTCCTCAGCTGCACTGCAGCACCCTCCTAACTGCTTCCCCTGCCTCCCTTAACTGTGGACCCCCAACCACAATGAGCCCCAATATATTCAGCAGTATAGCCAGTGTGTTTTCACTAACGGAAAATCACATTTACCTGGCTTAAAAGTCTTCAATGGTTTCTGACTATCCCCTGAATAAGGATAAAGCAGCTCAGCCTGCCCAACAAAGCCTTTCATCATTGGGCCTCATTCAGTATCATCTCTTATCCATCCCACCCCCACCCCGCTCTGTACACATTCATAGTGAACCACTTACACTTCCCCCCAAATACCATATCACTTCTTGCTCTGTCCCTCCCAAACCTTGACACCAGCTTGGAAAGCGTTCCCCTCTGTCGTTTTTGCCTGGCTAATTCCCTCGAGTTCAGTGATGCTCAACTAGTGTGTTGTGAGCCCCCACAGGACCTCCCAGGCCTGTCTGGCTACACTAGGAACATGCTTCTGCAGGGGCAGATATCTGCCAGATGCACCGCAGTGCTGGCAGGAGTGAATACTGCACGTTAAACAGTAAAAAGTGTGCTGTGACATCAGCAGGATCCTCTAGAAGATCATCTATTTACTGGAAGGGGCAAAAACTTCCACGTGAAGAGGGACAACCAAGATGGCGGCATAGGTAAACACCTGAACTTGCTGCTGCGCACAACCACATTAAAACTACAACTAAAAGACAAAACAAATATCATCCAAAACCATGGGAAGGCTGGCTGAGTGGAAATACTACAACTAGAAGGAAAGAGAAAAGCACAGAGTCTGGTAGGAGGTGCAGAGGTGTGGAAGTATAGAGGTATGGAGGCACATGTGAAAGGGGCTGGCAGCTGGGTACGCTGTTGTCTTTCTCAATCGGGAGGGATATACAAGCTCCCGACTGCTCCGAACTCCACTTCCAGGTGAGAATTTGGGGACCCAGACTCATACAGAGAGAAACTATACTATCTGGCATTGGGCCGGAACGTGAGGGCGGCTTTCTCGCAGAGGTGCTTGCAGCATTCATTGTTCCTGCACAGGGCCACGGTTCACAGACCCCGGGACCTCACAGAGGCAGAGCAGACTGGCAGACATTGTGGTTTGCTCTGTCCTGGTGATTCCATGAGACCTGCCCCACCCAATTTACAACCCCACCCAAGCTGTGCAGAGGCTTTTGCATACGAATGGCCTGACCTTTCTCCACCTAAAAACCTGTCAAACTGTAGCTGGGTCAGAGAACCCCAGAGCTTCCAAAAGAAGGCCTCAGGCTCATCAGCAGCCTGCATTACTTCACAGCAGTGCCTCATCTGAGCATCTCAAACAGAGAGGAGGAATCTGCAGATCTCTCTGTAGCTTCTGCTGGGTGGCCTCAGGCAGTGTGTGACTTTGCACCTCCTTGGAGACCCAAGAGCCAGTCTACCCAGTGGTCAGAGTGAGACCATACAGATTACAACTCTTCACATCCATAAGAAACACACTCAGGGGGCAAACTCAATTGAGTGCCAAAGCCCCACTGAAGCAAGTCCTGCCCCATAAGGGTGTCTCCTGCACAACAGCTCTTCCATTGTAGACACAGCTGGTCCTCACAGCCAATTGGCCTGGAGGTCAATTCCTCCCAGTGATACCAACAGCAATCAAGGCTTAACTACAAAAAGACTGTGCACACAGCCCACAAAGGGGTGCACCAAGAATGTCCACCTCAGGTAATTAGGGAGGCTGAGCCACTGGGCCCTATAGGACCCCTAGCACACAAAGCCACTCTATCAACATTTTGGGAAGCAGCCAAAATGCAGAGACAAAGAAACATGTCATAAATGAAAGAAATGGTGGAAAGCAAACTACTGGATATAGAGTCCAAAACCATGGTTATAAGGTTACTCAAGAAACTTCTAGAAACCTCTGGGAAATATAGTGAGACCCTCAAGGATATGAAAAAGGACCAATTAGCAATTAAGAATACACTGACTGAAATAAAGAATAATATACAGAGATCCAACAGCAGACTAGAGGATCACAAGAATCAAGTCAAAGATTTGAAATAATAAGAAGCAAAAAACACCCAACCAGAAAAGCAAAAGGAAAAAAGAATACAAAAATATGAAGATAGTGCAAGGAGCCTCTGGGACAACTTCAAGCGTACCAACATCAGAATTATAGGGGTGCCAGAAGAAGAGAGCAAGATATTGAAAACCTATTTGAAGAAATCAGGACAGAAAACTTTCCCTACCTAGTGAAAGAAATAGACTTACAAGTCCAGGAAGCACAGAGAACCCCAAACAAAAGGAATCCAAAGAGGACCACACCAAGACACATCATAATTAAAATGCCAAGGGCAAAAGACAAAGAGAGAATATTAAAAGCAGCAAGAGAAAAACAGTTAGTTACCTACAAGGGAGTACCCATACGACTGTCAGCTGATTTCTCAACAGAAACCAGGCAGGCCAGAAGGGAGTAGCGAGAAATATTCAAAGTGATGAATAGCAAGAACCTACAACCAAGATTACTCTACCCTGCAAAGCTATCATTCAGAATTGAAGGTCAGATAAAGAGCTTCACAGATAAGAAAAAGCTAAAGGAGTTCATCACTGCCAAACCAGTATTATATGAAATGCCAAAGGGTATTATTTAAGAAGAGGAAGAAGAAAAAGATAAAGATAAAAATTATGAACAACAAAGTGACAGCAAATACATATGTATCAACAAGTGAATCTAGAAATCAAGTGAATAAAAAATCTGATGAACAGAATAAACTGGTGAATAGAATAGAATCAGGGGCATAGAAAGGGAGTGGACTGACAATTCTCAGGGGGAAGGAGGTGTGGGGGTGTGCAGGAAGAGACTGAACAAAAATCGTACACCTATGGATGAGGACAGTGTGTGTGTGGGGGGGGGGGGGGAAAGGGGGTAAGGGCAGGAGGTGGGGTGGGAATCGGGTGGAGGGGAGCTAACGGGGGGAAAAGAGGAACAACTGTAATAATCTGAACAATAAAGATTTATTTTTTAAAAAAACACAAAAACAAAACTTCCACGTGAAAATATGTAATTCAGTCAGACACACACCTTAGCATCACAAGTAGCCAAGGCAGCAGGTGCTGTGCCCAGAGATAACCTGGAGGTGGCGCTGTAGCAGTGATTACTACTACTGACGGGTTTGTTTGTTGTCTTGATAATTCTTGAGCTGTAATGCTAGAATTTTCTTAATATGCTGCTTCCTGTTCTTCAATTCTCTTCCCTAATCTCTAAGTTGGTGGATAAATTCATCATGAGGAAATAAGGAGTAAGGCGTTAGCAATACATGTGCAGGTAGGTAATGGCTATAATGCGATGACAAACCAAATTATAAAACATCCAAATTGATCATGAGAAATAGCTTTCCATGATCAGGAGAATGGCCCAGTCCATAGTGTACTGTATACAGTGAAAACCACAGAAGAGTATAAATGTCATTTTATGATAAATCTTACACATCTTGCACCAAAACATCAAAATTATTTTAGGTGATAGATGGTAACTGAAACACTGTGATGAAATTCAGGTGTGGGAAGGCTCAGGGCACCTGTACGGATTCTCACTGTTTCTTCTAGGTGCTCCCAAATCGTATTTTAAAATCTACTGCAGATTTCCAGTAAAGCTGAACAGTACACTAACCAGTTTAGAGTGTCTTAGATCCATTTATCTCTGTTTTTTAAAAATACTTTTATCCATCTGCAGATTTTTATTTTCACCCTTCACATTTTCTCTTTCACAATTAACTAAGAGTGATTCTGTTATCACTGCAGCAAGTTTTTATAAACCTTCGATGCAGTTCACTAGATCATGAAAAAAATAACTTTAAAATATCCGAGTCCGTGAGGGTGGGGGGAGGACAGGGGCAGGCTGGAAGAGGTTAATGGGGGGAAAAAGAAGACCTTTGTAATACTTTCAACAATAAAGATTAAAAGAAAAAATATTGCAGGAGGCAGCTGATCGATGTTTCTCTCTCATCCATGTTTCTAACTCTATCTCTCTCCCTTCCTCTCTGTAAAAAATCAATAAAATATATATAAAAAAAAGAAAAAATATATAGCTGAGTCCCCTTCACTCTTCTACCCATGTCTACTAAGCGCGTTTAACGCCTCTCCCCGTCTTTCTATCCTACGCTTCTCGAACCGCACGGGAGCTCTCTCTTCTTGGTCTTCTTTGGAGCACAGCCAGGAAAAAAGATGGGAAGAGGGTGGGCAGGAACTCACCACTTGCTTCTAGTTCATTCTGGCTTGGACTTGGTGACATTTTTTATGTCGCCTTTCACTATCACCTTTAGTAGGTGCTCACTTGTATTTAGTTTTAATTTATAAAATTGTACACTGTTTAAAGACTGAAACAGTTCTATAAGTAAGTATAAAAAAGCAGCAGTCCCTCAAACCCACCCCACTATTCCCTCTGCAAAAACCACCTTTGGCTCTTTCAGATAATCCTGTGTTGCTACTTTCTAATTTTTCGGTTTTAGGCTTACCTTATCTTTAGGCTTATAATTCCCCACTATGGAAACTGGGTTCTCCATCACATATGCACAACTTACATGTCTCATGCACACACATACATACCACATTCACACACTGTCTTCGGTCTTCTTCCTCTGCCTCCCAATTCACTATATCATAGCTATTAAAACTGTATCATAATCATGCCAAACCGGTATGGCTCAGTGGATAGAGCGTCAGCCTGCAGACTGAAGGGTCCCAGGTTCAATTCCGGTCAAGGGCACGTACCTCGGTTGCGGGCACATCCCCAGCGGGGAGTGTGCAGGAGGCGGCTGATCGATGTTTCTCTCTCATTGATGTTTCTAACTCTCTATCTCTCTCCCTTCCTCTCTATGGTATACCTTATTCTACTTTTGAACGTATGCTTTTAAGAACTGAGCTAATAAGCCGAAACCGGTTTGGCTCAGTGGATAGAGCGTCGGCCTGCGGACTGAAAGGTCCCAGGTTCGATTCCGGTCAAGGGCATGTACCTTGGTTGCGGGCACATCCCCAGCGGGGAGTGTGCAGGAGGCGGCTGATCGATGTTTCTCTCTCATTGATGTTTCTAACTCTCTATCTCTCTCCCTTCCTCTCTGTAAAAAATTAATAAAATATATTAAAGAAAAAAAAAAAGAACTGAGCTAATAAGTAAGCCATCTGCAAGGATGAGAGCTCCATTCAAGATTTCTCACCTTTCTTCCTCGGGAAGGCTGTTACTAATAGTGTGTTGAAGATTTGCTTTTATTCTTCAGACTTTATCGTCTTCTAAAAATGCTTTCCTAGCCAAAACCGGTTTGGCTCAGTGGATAGAGCGTCGGCTTGCGGACTGAAAGGTCCCAGGTTCGATTCCGGTCAAGGGCATGTATCTGGGTTGCGGGCACATCTCCAGTGGGAGATGTGCAGGAGGCGGCTGATCGATGTTTCTCTCTCATCGATGTTTCTGACTCTCTATCTCTCTCCCTTCCTCTCTGTGAAAAATCAATAAAATATAAAAAAAAAAAAATGCTTTCCTAAGTCTAGCAGTGACTCAACTACATGGTCCTATCAGGACCTGCAGAAATCTTACCTGCATCATTCTCTCCCTCCCGTTCCTCACTGGTCACCACTGGCCAAACCCGGGTCTCAAAATGTAAATGAACTCTCCTCTGGCTGCCGTAAGTGTAAGGAAGTATCTTCTCTTAAGGCTGTCTTTATTTCCACTTCACCAAACAATTCACTCTTCTTGTTCAGATTCAACTCAGACAAGTGATGTGGCAAAGAGAAGCCAACATAAAAGTATTTAAGAAGATATAACTCATCTACATTTCATGAGCCAGCTTTTAGAAATTTCTGAAGATTTGCATGGAACTTTGAATGTAGCTTATTTCTCTATCAATAAAATATAAATATGTCTCATAAATTTATATTCCTAGGAGTGATGATCAAACTACTTAAAATAAACATCAAGTCATCTAGAAGAACTGACTTAAGTTAGTTACAAACCATTTATTCTGTTTATTAAAGCAAATCACTTATCGATGGCAATGAGGGAAGAAAGAAAGGCACGTAACATTACTTGAGCACTTAGGTGCCAGTTCCTCTACTAAGAGGGCATGTGCCATCTCATTCAATCCTCCATGCAACCTTACTACCCTCACATTGCAGGTGAGAAAACTGAGGCTTGGCGTGGGCAAGTAACTTGCACATAAGCAGGGAAGCTGAGATTTGAGCACAAGAGACACTGGAGCCTCTGCTGCAACAGTATATATTTTAAATATTCAAACTATATATTTCCTATTGCAGACCAGCTTTTCATCTAGCTGATTTTACTGCTTCATTTTGTTTTTCCATTTCTATGAAATCTATGGATTCGCTTTTAGACATACACATGAAATTTAAATTTTACATCACAGTAGCATGAGTTATTAAACCTTCAGGAATAACTGTTATTAAGGTAAAAATTTCCCACAAATAATAAACAGGATCAGTCATCAGTCTGCCCTTAGGAGCAAAAACTCCACCCTCTACTCAGTGTCTGTTAAGAGCACAGTACCTAGTAGGTACTCACAAATACCTGTTGAATAAAAAAAAAAAAAAGGCCGTGAAGGTAGAATTAAGCACATTGGGCATGAAGTCAATACTTTCATCAACATTTTAAATCCTTTACATACCTGTTTAATAATAAACCCTGCTTTCAAGTAACATATAGCACACGATGCAAAACCTGGTATGTTCCCAAGGAACATGTCTGACCTGATAGCGGAGCCTCGTGCCTGGATGGCACTGCAGTGCTTCAGCCACAGGCAGCCATTCTTCTTCTCAACTCTCCACAGCCTTCACTTCAAAGTCTCTAAACTAACAGTTCGGCTCAAAAGCTTTGCCCAGTCTGTCCACCTCTGTCCCAAATGCAGGCTTACCTCATTCATAAAATTCCTACCCTTAACTCATCCATAGCTCTTGGAATTCTCATCAAAAGCCTATCATATATACATTTATGTTGTGTATGTGTGTGCACACAGCTATGTGACAACACACAGCCTCTAAAATCAGACCTCACCTTCTCAACTAACTGGTAGATGTATTAAATCCTCCCTGGCATGCGCTGATAAAAAAAAATACAAGGCGCATGTTAATGTTCTTGTTGAATTAAATGAAACAATCCTTACACTTCTTTTACCAGTACCAAAGACATTGAAAAATGTATACAAAAAGGACAAAGGGAGAGTAGCTGATTCAGTTTCCCTGAATCCTTTGAAATTAGGTTTACTTCATTTAAGTCACCCCTCTATATTTAGGGCATATAGTTATAAAAATGAAGAGATGGGTATGTATTCGTACTTGATTTTTATCCTCTTTATGAGGGAGAACCCCTCTTTCTGGTATATCACATGAGGAGAAAATACATTCAGGTTCCTGACTGTCTTCACCTCAAGTAAAGGTTAACTTTCATTTGTGCTTAAAAATTTCAAATTGCACTGGCCGGTGTGGCTCATTGGTTGAGCGTCATCCCATGCACTAAAAGATCGCTGGTTTGATTCCTGGTCAGGGCACATGCCCAGCTGGTGGGCTTGATCTCTGTCTCCCTCTCCTTTCCTCTCTCTCTAAAATCAATAAAAACATATTACAAATTTCAAATTAAAAATAAAAAAGCCTTTATGTTTGACAATTAATTTTAATCTAAGAAATCATGGGGAAATTATTCAAGCATGCTAGTCAATTTGATTATCTTTTTGTGTATTAAAAGTGACCATAAAATAACGGAAAGAACTCTTCAAAATGCCACATCCGTTTTAAAACCTGTTCTTCCTTTTTAACATGGCTTGCACAGTAAAAGTAATCATTCACAGGTGTGACATCAAGTCTGTGAGTTATGAGACATTGTTGTCATTACTTTTGTGAATTACAACTTTTGGTCATATGGGTTTGTTATCAATTATAAAGGCAATTCATGTAATATACAGATATACAATAGTGTCCCACAATCTAATGCAACTCATTCTTATCCATTAGGTGTTATTATATAGCTCACAAAAGGCCAAACTTTAAGTTCATCCTGAAGGTTATCCACTCATAAGAAAGGCTTTTTTTTTAACAGCCCCTGCATTCCTATCTAAGTATTCCTGCTTTTTCATATTTTGTCTAAATTTATCAAAAAAGAATATATAACCTTTATATATTTTGTGCTTTTGAGGCTCTATTACAATGAGTTGCTGTGAGGAGTAAAAAGAGCCCAGAGCACAACCTGACACATATTAAGTACTCAATAGATGCTGATGAGTTATTGTAAGAGTTATTATTTTAAGTCCCTGATTTTTAGATGCATTTGCTAAGATAATGTCAATGATTATTTACTTTCAATAATAAATATATATTTTTTTAAATCTGAAAACCAAACTTTAAGCTTTTGCGATTGAGTATTATATATGTGCCGGTATATTTATGTGTGTAATTTTATATGAACATAAAATAATTTTATCTAGGAAATATGTAAAATTACTTCCTGTACTAATTATCTATGTTTCTTTTTAAAGGAAACAGAAAGTCTTTTCCCTACATTGTAAGTATTTCCGGGTACTACATAAAAAACTATCACTAGCCCTAGCTGATTTGGCTCAGTAGATAGAGCATCAGCCCATGGACTGAAGGGTCCCCAATTCGATTCCGGTCGAGGGTACATACCTCGTACCTCGGTTGCAGGCTTAATCCCCGGCCCCAATCCAGGCTCACGTGGGAAGCAACCAATCAATGTGTCTCTCTCACATGGATGATTCTCTCTTGGACTCTCTCCCTCCTTTCCACTCTCTCTAAAAAAATCAATGGAAAAATATCCTTGGGTGAGGATTAACAACAACAACAATTTATAACTATATTAAAAATTAAAATAGAAGTTTCTGTAACACACAGAGAAAACAATATGTCAAAATGAATATATTTGTTTCTCAGTTTTCTTATAAGGTTTTTTAAATCACATGGACTTGAACAAATGACTTCCATTTAAGAGCACAAGATCTAAAGATAGATGACCTGGATTCAAATCCTGACTCTGCCATTCCAGACTGTCTGTGGCCTTGACTTGGAAGGTGACCTAACCATTCTGTGCCTCATTTTCCTCTCTTGTAAAATGGAAGTGAGAATGAGGCTCTATTACAATGAGTTGCTATGAGTAAAAAGAGCCTAGAGCACAACCTGACACACATTAAGTACTCAATAGATGCTGATGAGTTATTGTGAGAGTTAATAGTTTAAGTCCCTGATTTTTAGATGAGTTTGCTAAGATAATGTCAATGATTATTTGGCCAACCTCTTGCAGAAGTGTTATATGCAAACAGACTACATATACACACATTAAAAAATACAAGTGCTATTATTGGAAAATATCATTATGCAAGACTCAGTGCCAAGGCAACAGTTGATTAATGTATGTTATGGACAATATTTACTTCATTTAAATACACAAACACTTTCTTGGTCAAAATACACTGATGTGAAGTATATTTTCCATTTGTAAAAGTCTAAAACTTTTTAAACAGAAACTGAACATTCAAAAGGTGTTTATTAGCCGTGCTTTGTCCTTGCTCTCTTGCCTCTTTTCCCTTTGTGCTTTTTCTTAGGCAAGTCACCCCAGGCCAAGCCTTTAACCATCAGCCTGAACACATTAAATTGGAGTGTGTGACTTGCAATTTTCAACAGACGGTAAAAAGCAAGTCTTCTTGGTGCTAAATAACTGATTGCAGGCACCCAGAGGAATGCCACAGACACACCACGTACACCACCACACTGCAGGACTCCACTCTCATTCTTCAGTGGAGTGTGTTTAAATGTCAAGCCTCCTGGAAAAACCCTGCCTTCCTCCCCTTCCTGTGGGCATCTCCCCCTTCTCCTCTTTCCACCCCCGACACTGGCCCCCTTGCTGCTCCTGCAGTGGGCCACCAAGCCCCAGAGCAGTCTCGTGGAGAACAGCTAACCTGGTATCACTAGCTCCTGGGAAACCACACGATTTGGGGTTTTCATTGACAGAGGTGGGGGGCCTAGAAAAGAGGTGGCACAATCCCCAGGGCAATGAGAAAGACATGCAAAGAAGGAAGGAAAGCATGGATAAAAAGAGAGCAACCAAAATAGGGGTTCACAGACTTACATCAGCACATCTCCACTGCCTGGTCAGCATGGACCACAGACCGGGGCCTCTACAGGAGTTCTGAGAGCCGTTCCTCCGATTGCGCATCCCACAGTTGCACCTCCCACCTTCTACCCTCTAACTAAGATTGCAGCCCTAGCCAGTTTGGCTCATTGAACAGAGCATGGCCTGCGGACTGGGGGATCCCGGGTTCGATTCTGGTCAAGGACACATGCCTGGGTTGCAGGCTTGATCCCCAATAGAGGGCGTGCAGGAGGCAGCCAATCAATGATTCTCTCTCATCACTGATGTTTCTATCTCTCTTGCCCTCTCCCTCTCCTTTCCTCCCTGAAACCAATTAAAAAAAAAAAAAAAGAAAGATATCAGTTACCAAACACGTTTGCCCCGGGTATTTTTTCCTATTTTTCTCACCCAAATGCTATGGGTCACCTCTTTCCCTAATTTTTATTTTTCAAAAGAAAAAGACTTTTAAATGGGAATCAACAGTGACTAATCAGTAGACCTAATCCTGCTCTTAGATCTGTTCCAAGTCTCATTTTCACAATATCAAGACCACAGTTTATCTGGAAATAAGTCTATTCCTTCACTAATCTGTTGCTTTTTGAGCCATTAAATATCCACTAAGAAGGGGGAAGGTTAAAGATGTGTACACACACACACACACACACACCGATATATGTTATATAAGAATAGGATATATATATATATAACTAAATAGTAAATATATGTAAGTAAACATGTAGTCTATAGTACATAAGAAATGCTATTTGAGATATGAGTTATGTTATGGTTCCACTAACTCAATCATTTGTTCAACCAGCATTAATTGAGAAAATGCTATGTACTGGGTACTATTTTAAAGCTAGGAATATAAAGAGGCAAAAGTCACATGCCTACACATGACAAGGACAGGGGCAGTGAAATAGTCAACCAACAGTATCACAGCAGAAGTGCACACAGCCAACAGGGAGATCCTACATAAGAGGGTTCGAGGAATTCGGGAAGACAGTGTCACCCAAACTGGGTTTGAAGGGAACCCAGAGAACTTAACCACAAGGCTAAGAGAGATGAGAATATCCCAGCTAGACGGAGAGGCGCATGCAAAGTATGAGTCATGAAATAGGAGACTCTGGGGAAAAGTTCCATATTGCTTAGCAGCTGGTAAAGCTAGGGGTCAGTCTTCAAAGGGCTCTCTATATCTGGCTAAGGTGTTCGGATTTTGTGCTATAATCAATGGGAAGCCATTAAGCAGCAATTAAAGAGGGTGAAGGGAGATGAACTGGCTTCTAAAACTCTCAGAGTGACGGAAAATATGAGCTGGAGAAGGATAAGGGAATGAAGAAAGGGAGCTGGAAACAGAAGAATATAATAATATATACTCCAAAGTAGAAAAAACTGAACATGTGGACCTAGGTATTCTCTGTGGACATGGCAAACAGAAAGCTCATCAGGAGCTATTTAACATGCACCTTTACAAGAACTGGCACCAACTCCGTGTGGACAAGGCAGAGAAGAGGGGAAGCCAGTTTATTTCTGGTGTCTCAGTTGGGATTTTGGGTGGCTAATGGTACCCACCCTTAGTGATGGCTTTCAATGAGATATATATATATAAAAGCCTAAGTGACCCTTAGGACCGAACAACCAGAATGACCAGAACAACCAGTCGACCAGTTGCTATAACACACACTGACCACCAGGGGACAGATGCTCAATGCAGGAGCTGCCCCCTGGTGGTCAGTGTGCTCCCACAGCCAACCTCTCGCAGCCAGCCAACCTCCTGCGGCCCCTCCCCCTCTCGTTCCCCCACCCCACCCCACCCCCCGCCCAGCAGGACCGATTGGCCCAGCCCCAATTGGGACTGGGCAAGATGGCCCCAATCGGCCCTGATCACCAGCCAGGTCTACAGACCCCACCCATGCACAAATTTGTGCACCAGGCCTCTAGTATAAATATAAAAGGAAATGAGTTCTAGGAAGAAATATGAGCTTATTCTGGACTTGGAATTCAGGCATCTGTGGAACACTGAGGCAAGAGTACATATGAACCTGATTCTCAGAAGAAAAGCCTAGGTTACAGACACATAATGGTTCATCATTAGCATGCAAGTGGTAGTCGAAACCAAAGAAAAGAGAAGGTCAGTCACCCAGAGGGTCAATGTGAAAAAAAAAAAGTGACTAAAACTCATAACTTGGTTGTATTCCTGTCAGGAAACCCCAAATATCATATGCAGAAATATTCTACTTAACAGCTTGTCAACATACAACTAGAACCAAGAGTCAAACACTAAACAAAAAATTATTTTAATATACATTGTCTTACCCCAGATTGAAAAAGGTATAAAAAGGTAAATTAGTGATGGCTTTCAATGAGGTCTATCAACACTAATAAAAGAGAAAAATGGTAATTGGCGTACGACGATACCCTTTTCATTGGCTAATCAGGGCTATATGCAAATTAACTGCCAACTATGATTGGCAGTTAACTGCCAATTAAAATTGGCAGTTAACTGCCAACAAGATGGCGGTTAATTTGCATATGTAGGCACAATGCAGGGAGGCGAAAGGGAAAGCAGGAAGAAGCCCCCTGCCACTGACAGTGATCAGAAACCCAGGGGGGAGCTAAGAGCTGGGGGGCAGGGCAAAGGCGGCCCCCAGCCATGATCAGAGAATCAGGTGCCTTTTCCGCCCTGGCCAGTGATAGCAGGAAGTAGGGGTGGAGCCAGCGATGGGAGCTGGACATGGTCGAAGCTGGCAGTCCCGGGAGCTAGGGGTCCCTTGCCTGGGCCTAAAGCGGAGCCCACGATCGCGGGGCCACTGCAGCTGCGGGTCCCCGCTGCCCGAGCCGGACGTCTCAGCCAGAGGCATTAGGCCTGGGCAGGGGCTGAGCCTGCAACCGCGGGGAGCTGGGGGTCCCCTGCCCAGGCCTGACACCTCTGCCGGAGGCCTCAGGCCTGGTCAAGGGGCCGATCCGGTGATTGGTGATCGGAGGGTGATGAGGGTCAACTCCTCTGGCCGAGGCATCAGGCCTGGGCGGGGGGCTGAGCCAGGGATTGGGGGGATATGATGGTCCCCTTGCCCAGGCCTGAAGCCTGGGTCAGAGGCGTCAGGCTTGGGCGGGGGGTGGAGCAAGCGATCAGAGGGAGATGGGGGTCCCCTGCCCAAGCATCATTCCTGGGCCAGAGGCCTCAGGCCTGGGCGGGGGCCAGAGCCAGTGATCGGGGGGAGATGGGAGTCCCCTGTCCAAGCCTGACACCTCTGGCGGAGGCGTCAGGCCTGGGCAAGGGGCCGATCAGGCGATCGGAGGGTGATGGGGGTCTACGCCTCTGACCGAGGCATCAGGCCTGGGCAAGGGGCAGAGCCAGCAATCGGAGGGGGCTGGGGGCAGAACCAGTGATGAGGGGAAATGAGGGTCCCCTGCCCAGGCCTGACGCCTCTGTCAGAGGCGTCAGGCCTGGGCAAGGGGCCGATCCTGCGATTGGAGGGTGATGGGGGTCAACGCCTGAGGGCTCCCAGTATGTGAGAGAGGGCAGGCTGGGCTGAGGGACACTCCCCCCCACACACACACACCCAGTGCACGAATTTCGTGCACCGGGCCCCTAGTATATATATAAAAGCCTAAGTGACCCTTAGGACCGAACAACCAGAATGACCAGAACAACCGGTCGACCAGTTGCTATAACACACACTGACCACCAGGGGGCAGATGCTCAATGCAGGAGCTGCCCCCTGGTGGTCAGTGTGCTCCCACAGCCAGATATGTTTCACCCAGAAAACTATAAAATCCACACTTTTATTTTTCTTAATATCTTTGTTCATGAAAACCACATGGAACATAAACCAGTGTTCATGATTTGTAATTATCCAAAAACCTTAATATAGTAAATTTATATCTTGTAGTAGCTAATATTCTGAAGGCAAAAGTAAGGGGAGTGATCACAATTCAAAACTCACATAGATCTAACTGTGAGTTATTTAGATTAAATTTTAGGCTGTTAATTATAAATTAAAGAGTGAGAAAGGGAAAGGCTGCTTAGAAATTACTTCTGATTTCTGAATACATAATGTCATAAATTTTGCTCTTTGAAACTTATATGTACTTTAACAGAATGAGTTTCCTATCTTTCAGCCAAAACAAATGTATAAACATTTTATGAATAAAGCTTTTAGTAAATGGTAAAATGTACAAATCAATACTCAGTCTCAGACTAGATGTCCTTGTCAGCTCAATCTTAACATATTAAAGATGTTGACTTTTAGTTATGAATATATGTTAAGATGTCTGTTTTATAATGATGACTTCAAAACCTAGACAGAACAATAAATATTTCACTTTATATGTATGCAATAAAATAACTGTTTAGTAATAAACACTACTTATATTATAGTTTTATATCACAGTAGTCTGAAATAATGGCTAAAAATTTAAGGAACAAATATGTGAGATTTTTTTTGTCTCTAAAGAAGATAATCTGTGGTCTACATTTAAATAACAAGTTTGCATTTTAAATATTAAGATAAGATATCCAGCAAATTCCAGGCTTATGCCTGATGTCATAACAATAAAGGTAGACTCTGGCATCACCTTACATTTCAAAAGAAAATGAAAATCTGCCAAAGTCAAAGGAGTTTAAGAATGTGAGGCAGGGTGGGGTGGTGCTTAAGACCACACATAAGCTTTGGAATCAGGCAGGACTCATTTGAAGTCCCAGATCTATCACTTATTAAGTATTGGACCTTATAAAAGTGACCCCTCCAGGCTGGTTTCCTCACCTACATAGCTGGGAAAATACAGGTATCCACTTTAGAGAAATGCTGTCAAGTCGAGTGTAAAGTGCTTGGATTTTGTAAATTATCAATAGATGTAACTTTCCATTTCTCTTAACCTTTCCTATTTTTTCTTTTATCCATAGCACTTCTCACCTTTTAAAATAATAAATTTAAATGTTACAAAAAATACAACAGACCCATATCAAGATCCATATCTGCTTTTGTTGTAAACAGTTGAATCTATCAACTGTGCTGGTCATTTGCTATCAAGTTGTCTCTATTTGACAATGTCAGTGACTCCTGACCCTTTATCACTGTTATATGGTCAGTTTGTGTCCTTGCAACATTGAACAAGAGGCAAGACACTGCAGTATGACCCTCAGAAAAATAGAGTGACTTTCTTAAATGGACCCACACAGGTTTGTGAATGAAACCCTTCTTTTAACCTGCACTTAGGGGGAGGTTGTTTTAAAACGCAACATTTAGTGATGTACAGCTTCATCCTTACACAGAATGCCATCCTTTACAATGATGAAAAATACGTAAGGATAATTAACAAAGTTACCTAAAAGGTCTACCTTAAAAAGATAGATTATGATTTATCTAAATTTTTTTCTATGTAAGTCAGTTTTTAGTGAGATTTATCCCACTAATATAATTATAACCTATTAATATTGTAGTGAAAATAAGAACATATTATTTACAAATATTGATGATAGGTTATTCTATAGAAACATTTCAATTACAATTCTAAAAATAAAAGTATTCATATGAAAAAAAACACCATAGGTTTAGAGTAATAGTCTTGTGACTCTGAAATAATCTAGAAACAATCTTAATGCCATTCATTTAATTTTAAAGAAAATACTATTATTGTTAAAACTGATTTTACATAAAGTAGTGTAAAACCTGAAGCAATTTCATTGAAAAAGAAAGTACATTACCATGCATACTATACAATATAAAGAATGGAAGAAGTTTTAATATCTTTCTACATTAAAAACAATATTAATCTGGAAAAATAACTAGTATAGCTTTGATGTGTTATTAAGACATGTGGTTAAAAGAAGGAACTTGATGATCCTCAGATAGAATGCTAAGAAAAGCCGAGTGTATGTGTTGACCGAGGTGCACTGTGGCATTACTTTGTAGAGCCGATCAATAGATATTAGCTTTAAAAAAAGATATAGAAAGGAGCTGCAGCATATTCTTTAAATGACAGCGAGAAGGTTTAAATTGTCTCAATCAAGACTCAATTTTTTCTTCCCAGTTTTTCCAGCTGTCCTCTTCCAGTTAAGATTCTTCATTTCAAATAAATTTAATTAGTTCCAATTGACTACAGCTAACACTTACACAGTTTTATCCATGGATCTTTATTTTTATAAGCAACACAAAGACTGCTAGACCCAGATCCCAGTGTCACAAGACCACATTCATACTTCCTTCAATTCCTCATCCAAAAGAAAAATTTCAAAAATGACTATTCTTCCTATAGCAAAAGCACTAGTTATACTTCATATTTTAATTGATATATTGGTCAGTTGTTTAATTAAGTTAACTGAAAAATTAAGTTCCAGATTACTACAAATATATAATTAATACAATAATACATATTAGCTTAACCGTAGTCTCCGAATAAGAATCCATTCAAAATACAGGCAAAGATCTCTGTCATGATATAATTTCTATTTATTTCATGAGACGATATTATTAGAGCAATTTCTTTTAAATAACTGAAAAAGCAATCAGATTTTTCAACATGAATGACTAAGCTGACCAGTTTTCCCTTTTATATTTGTGCTCTACAATGCTGGTTATCCCCAAATAAGATTATTATGCTTAGAACAGTTTTCTCTTGATGCATCTACCATATTTTTCATAATGCAATTTATATAGGACTCTAGTCAATAAAAAGAAATATGGTTTTCTTCTAAACCTTCATAAAAATCTATACCACATCTTAATCAAGTCACACAATCTAACCTGCACGATCTGCAGACTGCAGCATACTAGTTGCTTTGACAACATGGTAAGGGAACCCTTTTTCAGTTATTTAAATTCTCTGGATTTTGAACATTCTTGTTCTAGTACCCATGGCATGAAATGAATAAATCAACTGATAGAAGCCATTCATCACACATGTTTAACTGAACTTCAGACAGGTTCAAAGACAGTTCGTGTAGCATTAATTTACTCTCCAACACTAGACTTTTATTTTTAAGCTTTTTGATTTGTTTCAGCAATCAGACAAAAACAGTCACGTGTTATAATGCAATCATGACTTTGGTAGTGCATAATTCAAAATTTCAATGTATTGATTTAGTATTGTTTGAGTGCTCAAAATTTGACCTTTTATTCAGAGTGCAAACTGAATTATTCTACTATTGCAAAGGTAACCTCTTCTTTTTTCCTGTGAATTAAACCACTACTTTTTTTTATAGAAGAAGGCCTTTAAAATTTATAGGAATTAATATATAACAAAACATTTCTAACAGCATTTTTAAAAGCAATAAAAATGGAATAAAATAAAAAATGATTTTAAAAACTTGCAAATGAAACAATTTCCTTTAGTAGCTACTGAAACAAATTTCATACTTGTGAAGTGCAAATGACTTTCAGAAGAGGTGAAAGTTTCTAAAATAATTTATATTTAAGGTAGATGATTTTTAAAATATCAATGAATTAGTAACATTAAAAAGTAAGAAGCAAAAAGAACCACCACCATCCTCTCATTTTTACTGAAAACCAGATGCTCACCAACTTAGCCAACTCCTTATTTGCAGCAGTGACACAAACATGGGTTTTTAAGGTAATACAGGCTTTGTAAATTTTCAAGGGAGATCATTAGGCTCCCTCACCTTCTTCCCAGTGAAGCAATTTTAAAGGCATTCAGGTGCTAACAGTAAGGAAACTGCCACTCAGAGCTTTAAAAGAAAAACAAAATAAACCTCCCCTTTGTTCCTTTCTCCCTTTAATTTCTGTTGGAAAGTTTACTGATATTTTCTGGGCATGCTTCTTCTCAAATTATTGATTACTATTGAGTTAATATTTGTTGCTTCACGATAATTATAGACATATGTCGTCAGATTTTACATTTTAACCATCCACACCAAAAACAAAAGTTTATCATTCTTAATACCAATAAAAATATCTATACTAGATTGTTTTTTATCCTCTGTGCATTAAAAAAAAAATTGAGTTGAATGCATTTGAAGATCCAGTAATTGGAACCGTTTAAATCTATAAAAAGACAGGCTGAAAATATGTGCTATATAGCTTTTCTAAATTTTACTTTATGCCTGGTAAGGTGATAAATAATACAGATAAGAATGTAAATAACTTTTAAAAGCAGCATTTATTTCTGTAGTATACATAAAAAAGAGTATCTGTAAGTTTCCTTATGCAGTCCATATTGCATATATTGCTATTACAACTTCAATAGCTTCAGTTTACCCTATAATTGCAAAACCTTTCATAACATAATAGGTGTATTCCTCTCCATGTTCCAAGGCTTTAGAAATGAGCCTCGCCTCTGAATTAGAAGGTCCCCAGAAAATCAAATGCACAGCTAGCAGGTTCATTGTTAGAGCAACAATGAGCAAACACAGACCACATAAATGGTTCCACTTCTTTCCACTTCAAGATCAAAAAGGACACTAAAGAGTCTTGTAAAGCCAAACACTCCATCAATACCAGTTTCCATCCTCTCCATCAACATACTTAGTCCCACTATAAACGAAAGACAAGCACTTTCCAATACTGGACAAGGCTCGTCCAGATTATGTTAAAGACGTCTCCCTACCAGTTGTGATGTCATCTTCTGCAAGGTCATGCTCTTCCTCCTGGACTCTGGCTTCGGGCCCTGAGGCGGTGTCGGGAGCAGTGGTGATGGTCTGCATGGCTTCCGCTGAGACCCCGGCTAGAACAAATGGGAATCACAAGGTTCCGTTTTTAAGAACTAAAAGAAAGGTAGATCAAGACTCTTAAATCTTTTTAACTTACGGATGCAACCAAAATACATTTAAAAAAATGCAATACAGGGGTGAGCAAGAATAAGTTTACAGTTGTTTTCATGGAAAATAATACAATTAATAAATAATAATACAAGAATAAATTCTGTTTTGCATACTCACAACTGTAAAACTACGTTTACTCACCCCTGTACATCCACCAAAATTAGGAAGAGACGCAAAGTACCAAAACAAACATTAATATGGGCTCTATTTCTTTATGTGTGTGTGTACATACATGGATACAAAATATATTGACTTTTTCACTAAGATCTGGGAAAAACAAAAAAATAAAGCTGAAGTAAATTACATTTTTACTGTACCCTTTCAACGTTCTTGCTTTAGCTGATTTAGACATTATTATGCTAAAAGAGGAAAAGTACCTAGAAAGTGAGGGCTATTTAAAAAATTAGATTTATTTATCTTTAATATTAGCTTGCTTAAAATTTGGCGGTGGGCAGAAGAATGATGACAAAAGAGGGATTTGTCTCTGGATCAATGTAAAGGACTTGAAATGCATTGCCCCGAAAGTGTATAACATCTCTGTCTATGAAGGAATTAGATATGAGGTCAGATAATTATCACATTGAAAGGAACCTAATTGAAAGCAGACAGTGAATTAGATCAAGCTGCTGTGTTAAATACAAGTGGCCAGTGTAGACATGTTTGCTTCATTCCTGATGATAGGAGAGAAGCATGCAGTCTTTTACCATTAACTATACTGCTGGCTAGATGTTTTGTTTCCTTCCGCTACAGAAAAGGTACCAAGGGAATATACAGAAGTGGTATGAATTCCTTGGTTAATCTGGAATTGTTAGAAAGACAACTTTTAAAAACAGCTTCATTACAATATAATTTGCATGCCATAAAATTTGTCTTTAAAATGTATAATTCAGTGGTTTTTAGCATATTCACAGAGTTGTACAGCTGTCACCACAATCCATTTCAGAGCATTTTCATCACCCAAAAAGAAACCCCACCCATGTCACTCCTCTCTTCCCCCAGTCTATGCAGACCTAAGCAACCACAAATGTTCTTCTGTCTCTAGACTTGCCTGTTCTGGACATTTCAGCAGGTGGTGTTTTGTAACTGGCTGCGTTTACTTAGTACCTTCATTCCCTTGTAATACTGATTAATATTCCATTGTATGAATGTATCACCATTATTTTTTCATCAATAAATTGTAATAGATTCATGTATTCATTCATCAGTTGGTGAGCATTCATATTTTAAAAACTCTTTGGCTTTTATGAATAATGCTGCTGTGAACACTCACATACAGGTCTTTATGTGGACATGTTTCATTCCCTGGGAGTGGAATTGCTAGGTCATATGATAACTCCATGTTTAACCTTGAGAGGAACTGCCTGATTATTTACTGTTGAGTTTTGAGAGTGCCTTAAATAGTCTAGGTATTAGTCCTTTGTTGGATATGTGATTTGTGAATCTTTCTCCCAGTCTGTAGCTTGCCTTTTTAAGCCTCTTAATAGGGTTTTTAATTTTGATGAAGTCTACTTTAGCAAGTTTTCACTTATAGATTGTGGTTTTGGTGTCAAGTCTAACCGTAGATCTCAAAAGATTTTTTTTTTATCTAAAAGTTTTATACTTCTTTGATCTACATTTAAGTCCATGATTCATTTTGAATTAATTTTTTTATAAGGTGTGAACCTTAGGACAAGGTTGGGATTTTTGTCTACAAATGTCCAGTTACAGTAGGCCATTTGTTGAGGAGACTGTCTTTCCTCCATTGAATTGTTTTTACAACTATCCGATACCAATTGGGCGTATTTGTATGAATCTTTTATGGGTTCTCTATTCTATTAGCCTAAAGCCACAGCTAATCTAATAAAAGACAAATAGGGTAATTAACCGTACCTCCAACACGCTTCCCATTGGCTAATTAGGGTGATATGCAAATTAACTGCCAACCAAGATGGCGACCAGCAGCCAGGCAGCTGAAACGAACAGGAGGCTTGCTTGCTCCAGTGATGGAGGAAGCCAAGGTTCCCCGCCTGCCGCGGCTGGACTCTGAGCTGCACTCTAAGAAACAATGTTGCAATTATAGAAGCCAAACAAACCCCAGATACCTGCTTTCAGCAGCCGAGGCCTCAAGCTGGAGCAGGGCCTCAGAGCTAAAGCCGGCTCTCAGCTCCAGTGACAGCCATAGAAGGTAAATAAATCCCAGAATAAAAAAAAAAAGAAAAAAAAGGAGAGGTTGGGAGCTTCAGTCTCCCACCAGCCTGAAAACGGCCCTCAGCCCCTCACCCAGACTGGCCAGGCACCCTAGTGGGGACCCCCATCCTGAAGGGGGTGTGACCAGCTGCAAACAGCCATCATCCCCTCATCCAGGCTGGCCAGGCACCCAAGCGGGATCCCCACTCTGATCCGGGACACCCTTCTGTGCAAACCAGCTGGCCCCCACCCGTGCACCAGGCCTCTATCATATATAGCAAAAGGGTAATATACAAACTGACCCTAACAGCAGAAGGACTGGGAATGACTGGTCACTATGACACACACTGACCACCAGGGGACAGACACTCAATGCAGGAGCTGCCCTCTGGTGGTCAGGGCGCTCCCACATGGGGGAGCTCTGCTCAGCCACAAGCCAGGCTAATGGCTGCCAGTACAGCGGTGGTGGTGGGAGCCTCCTGCCTTCTCAGCAGCACTAAGGATGTCCGACTGCAGCTTAAGTCTGCTCCCCACTGGCAAGTGGACATCCCCTGAGGGCTGCCGGGCTGCCAGAGGGATGTCTGATTGCCATCTTAGGCCCAATCCCCCCGGGGAGCAGGCCTAAGCCAGGAAGTGGTCATCCCCTGAGGGGTTCCAGACTGCGAGAGGGCACAGGCCGGGCTGAGGGACACACACACACACACACACACACACACACCCCGAGTGCACAAATTTTTGTGCACCGGGCCTCTAGTCTATATATATAAAAGCTTAAGCAACTGAACGACCAGTCAACTGAACAACTGGTCGCTATGACAGGCACTGACCACCAGGGGGCAGACACTCAATGCAGAAGCTGCCTCTTGGTGGTCAGTGCGCTTGCACAACCAACCGCCCACAAATGCTCCTGCGGGAGGCTGGCCAACCTCCTGCAGTACCTCCCCCTGGCCGGCCAGTTATCCCTTTGGCCCCAATCGGTGGGCAGCCAGACAACATCCCATGGTCCCTCCCCTCAGCCAGCCAGCCAATCTTCCACAGTCCCTCCCCCCACCAATGGAACCTCCCCCTGGCCAGCCGGCCCTCCTGATTGGCCCCAATCACTGGCCAGGCTGAGGGATCCCACCCATGCATGAATTCGTGCACCGGGCCTCTAGTAGTTTTAATAACATTAGATGATGTCTTGAAATGAGGCAGACGAATTTTTCCTAGATTACTTTTTTTCCTCCAAAACTCTTTTAGCTAACTCCTTTGTCTTTACATAATTTTAGAATAATTTTTTGTATACCTACAAAAAATTATGCTGGGATTATGTTAAACCTATATATCAATTTATAGAGAATCAACATCTTTACTATGTTGAATCTTCTACATGAACCTACAAACCCATGAACAGTACAGGGAAGGGCAAAAGTATGTGTACAGTTGTTCATATGGAAAGTAATACAATTAATAATAAGATAAGAATAAACCCTTATGTACTCACAACTGTAAATCTACTTCACCTCACCCTTATATGTCTCTGTTTCATTATTTAGATCTTCTTTGATTTCTTTCATCTGTGTCTTATAGGTGTCAGCACACAAGTCCTGTATATGCTTTTTAGACTTACTTCTAAGTATATCAGTTTTTTTAACCATTATTAATAGTATTTTTTAAATTTAGGCTTCCACATGTTCATTGCTAGCATACAGAAATGTGATTGATTTAAAAAAAAAATTCTTGTATTCTGTAGCCTTGCTGTACTCATTTATTAGTTTATTTTAATTTTTTTTTTTTTTTAAGAATCCTTTGGTTTTTCCAAATGGGCAGTTATTAGATCCTTTAATAAGGACAATTGATCTCAACCTTTCCAAATTGTACGGTTGTATGGTTGTTGCTGTTTTTTCTTGCTTTATTATACTGGCTAGAACTTCTGATGCTGTGTTAAATACAAGTATGTGGCCAGTGTAGATATCTTTGCTTCATTCCTGTGATAGGAGAGAAGCATTCAGTCTTTTACTATTAACTATAATGTTAGCTATACATTTTTAGTAGATATTCTTTTTTATTAAGTTGAGGAAGTTCCTCTTTATTTCTTAGTTTTCTGAGTCTTAAAAATCATTACTTGATGTTGAATGGTGTTAAATGATTACTATGACCATATGATTTTTTTCTTTAGCTTGTTAATATTTTACATTATATTGATTGCTTTTTTCTTTCTTTATTTTAAAAGCTATTTTTTATTGACCTTTTACAGAGAGAAAGGGAGAGGGAAAGAGAGAGTAAGAAACATCGATGAGAGAGAAACATCGATCAGCTGCCTCCTGCACACCCCCTACTGGGCATGTGCCTGCAACCAAGGTACTTGCCCCTGACCAGAATTGAACCTGGGAATTTCGGTTCACAGGCCGACGCTCTATCCACTGAGTCAACCGGTTAGGGTGTTTTTTTCTTTTTTTTTTAATATCTATTTTTATTGATTTCAGATAGGAAGGGGAGGGAGACATAGAAGCATCAATGATGACAGAGAATCATTGATTGGCTGACTCCTGAACACCCTTTACTGGGATCAAGCCTGCAACCCAGACATGTGCCCTTGACAAGAATCAAACCAGGGACCCTTCAGTCCCCAGGCCAGCTCTCTATCCACTGAGCCAAACTGGTTAGGGCTTGATTGTTTTTTTAATATAACTATACTTACATTCTTAGAATAAACCTCACTTGGTAATGCTGTATAATTCTTTTTATATGTTGCTAAATTCTATTTGCTTATATTTTGTTAAGGGTTTTTGAGACTATATTAATTAGAGACATTGGTTTGTAGTTTTAGCCTATTCTTTGCATTTTCTTTTATCTGCTAAGAGATAAGGGATTTTATATCCCTTACCAGTTTCAGCACACTTACTTGGTCTTTCAGCTTTGACTACTCTGAGATATACAATTTTGCTCCTTAAGCCTTCTCCCAAAACATTGAATGGTCTCATTTGAACAGTTACCTGGTATAGCCTAAGAACACCATGAAGGGCTGGACAGTATTTACACTCAGTATCATTTTATTCCATGATTTCTCATGGTTGTGATGTGTTCTGTCATACCTCCTGTCCTGAAACTCAGCCCCTGGAAGGTCTTGGTAGTAAAGGATATTGGAGTTTGAAATCAAAAGATCTACATGTTTAATACTGTTCCTGAATTTAGCAGCTGTGTTTTGTTGAGCAATTACTTAACCTCTCTGATTAAATGAGATCAATTTAAATGGATTTGTAAACTTCTTACATATAAATGCCAGCTTTATTTTCATAGAAACTTTTAATTTTTACAGAAAAGGAAAATACTACTAAGAAATGATTGTTATTATCTAAACTGCTCCTTAATATCTTTTCCTTATTTCTCTAATCATTTTAAAAATTATCAAGGATTAAGCAAGAAATGAGACTAAGAAATCTCTTAGTCTCAAATTACATTTTAATTTAATAATCTGAAACAATCTATGATTTTGTATTTAAGCAATAAGCCTTTATATAGGAATGTGCCATTTACCTTCTTAGCTTCTCTTTGTGATTATTTTAGACTAGAGGCCTGGTGCACAAAATTCATGCACTCGGTGGGGAGAGGAGGGCCCTTCAGCCTGGCCTGCAGGATCCAGCTGAAACCAGCTCTCTGACATCCCCGCTCTCTAACATCCCCTGAGGGGTCCTGTATTGCAAGAGGGCACAGGCCAGGCCAAGGGACCCCACTGGTGCACAATCAGGGCCAGAGAGGGAAGCGGGAGGTTGGCCACCTGAGGAGGGCTCCAGCCCATCTCGCTTAGTCCCGATTGGCCGAACCCCAGCAGAAAGCTAACCTACAGGTTGGCACGTCTGCCCCCTGGTGGTTAGTGCATGTCATGGCGAGCGGTTGGGCAGTCTTAGCATATCATTAGCATATTATCCTTTGATTGGTTGAACAAATGACCAGACACTTAGCATATTAGGCTTTTATTATATAGAATAGCTATTTTTAATGAACTTATTACTAATTTTCTAGTAATTCCCCTTCTTTATTTTAAAATTTTATCTGAAAAATCAACCACAAAGTGATTTTACAAAGGAATGGCTTTGTCATTGTGAATTCATCAGGGGCCATTGATACAGCACTGTTAATTTTTCCACTGCAGCAGTTCTGTACAAAGTAGTGGCACTAACATGGTATGTTCTGTTCCCCAAATTTAAGTAGTTAGACCTTGGAGCTGCCACTGCTATGTCTAGTCCTGGACCGTTCTTGGTGGCTAATGACTCAGATTCCTTCTGTAGGTGCCTGTCATAAGCCCGAGGCAGCAAGGGTGAATATCACACAGACATGTTTAAGTTAATATATGTTGGAAGAAGAGAAATCCTTGAATATTTGTGGCTTTTGGTTTTTTAAATATTTTGAAAGATACTATATATGCAGTTGCTGGAAAGTTCAATGCCTAAAGTAACTTCCATGGTGATATCTTCATGCCATCTAGACTTTCAATGTTATAAAACTGTACTTGTCTCTCCCCACCAGTAAAATATTATTCTAAAATTTATCTTTCCAAAGTGTGTAAATTGCCTTTATAATCATTTTTCTCCTGCTGGTTAATAATAACTGAGTAATGATAAATTATTTGAACTCAAAAGACTTCAGTGTCATGTGATTAACTTAATAATCAAAGATTAAATACTAAAGTTTAATAGAGTAACATTTAAAATATAGCACTGTAACCAATATTGGAATATAAAATCAGCTGAGTTCATTATAATTTTATTATTTCATTAAAGATTAGATGGAAGCGATAAACCATATTGTTAGAACTCAGAAAGAAAAATATATACCAAAATATTTATAAATATTAACCACAATTATATTTCTCATTCCATAATATAGATTTCTACTGAGTTTAAAAAAATGGATCTAAAATAAAAGCAGGTATTTTTATTTCATCAGTTTCTCACAACTACAGTTTTCTAGTGGTCCAATAAAAATAAACAAGAGGCAATAATTTGATATGAACATTTACTTTGAATAAAGTAAAATTTAACAAAAAGAAGGGAGTTTCTTCTCAGGCAGAGGTTTGAATTTATTGGAAGCAGATCCCTGCAGTCACTGACCACACTGCCCCACATTCCCCGCAATCCTTATGACAGACAGACGGCCTGCCTCGCATTAATTCACTTCACACCACTCCTATCGATCCGCAGCCGGTTCCCCGGTCTCTCTGCACACATTGCCTGTCTGGCTGCCTACACCACATCAGCACACAAAGGCCAGAGAAAGATAACCTTTTGCTTTCCATTAAAGACACAGTATCCACTTTTCCTTCGGCAACACCATCAAAAATATAAAATATAACAGCACAGATGTCTCAGAGAAAAATCTTTCTGTACAAAATGTTTTATTTATCCCTTATTCTAAATAGAGATAATTTCAATTGATCAAAAAGAAGTTACTTTACTAAAGGCTACAAACCAAGTAGAAAAATAAAAAATACAGTTAAAAATAAGCAAAATGTCTTCAAGCCTGAACAAAAATATAATAATCCCTTAGTAATATGCTTTGATACTTATTTTTAAGGAAATAAAATACGTTTTTTCCTAAATAGCATTTAGTGTGTTTTTTTTTAAGAAAACTGCTCTCACATAAAATGTAATTATCAGCAATTCTGAAAACAACAAAAGAAATATATTTACTGAAAAATTCACAAAGAATAAAAAAGACAGGAACTGTGCTGCATCAACAGAATGTTAATGTAAAAGTATAAGGCTTTCTTATTATTCCTCTTTCCCAACAGGACCTGAAATGTTCCATGGTAAAAATCGCACCTAATACGTTTAATTCACTGCATGTACTTTTTCAAAGATTTCTTTTTGCTTTGCTGGCTACGAGCTAACTCAACACCAATGTTGGTTTCAGAAGACACAATACAACAAAGATTTATTGTTCAGCCTACAACGTGTTGAGAAACAAAGGCAAATCTGGCTTGACACACAACTGTACTAAAGCATGAACTTAAAATGACTGAATGTTGGAAAAGGCAAAACTATAAGGATGTAAAACAGATCAGTGGTTGCTAAGGACTGGTGAGCTAGGGGTGGGGTTGATATACAGAGGCTACACAGGAACTTCCCAAGGGGTTGGAAATGTTCTGAATGGTACCATGATGGTAGATATCTCACTCCAGTCACTTGTCAAAACTCAAAGGCCTATATGCCCAAAGAATAAACTTGACTACACACAGATCTTTTAAAAAAAAGAACTCACCAGGATGCCAGGGAACCCAGGATGAACTGCAGCCCGTGACAAATGAATTTAACTATATTATAAATGGATGGCATAACCCCACTGTAAAGAAAGAGGGAACTGACCTACATAACTGGGGAAAAAAGGCTCAACGCTGCTTATTGCAAAGCTAAAGACAGAAAGAACTGTACACAAATACTGTATTCTAGTTGGTAAACTGATTTTTCACGGAGATACGGGTTAGCAATTCTAAATTACTGTTTATGTCTAGGAAGGTTGAAAAAACAAGTAAATCTATTACAGATAATGAGAGTCGGGTTTCCTACACTCAGGAAAAAAAATCACAAATAAGCAAAAGAGGAATCTGTGCTGGTGGGCTAAAGTGGGAGATGTGATATGAATATGTATCTATGTTAACATGTATGGAGAGCTAGATGTAGAAATAATTATAGATATGTAGAGATAGATGTGTTAGTATGTACCTACATATTTCCCAGTCTGTCCAGTGAGAGGGCCTAGAAGTGGTGAATTCCCAGTAAAAACAAGCCCACCCAGCACCCAAATCTTAATGCCTAATATCGCCATTAGAAGGAACCAGGGGACCTTGGGAAATGAATGATTCTAGGATGTAGGCAGAGGGAATACAAGGTGATGGAAAGCATCTTCTGTGTCAGAAAACAAGGAAGTGCTTTTAAGAAAGATCATCCAGCATGGTTCAGTGGTTGGGCATCAACCTATGAACCAGGAGTTCACAGTTTGATCCCCAGTCAGGGCACATGCCCAGATGGCGGGCTCAATCCCCAGTGTGGGGCATGCAGGAGGCAGCCGATCAATGATTCCCTCTCATTATTGATGTTTCTATCTCTCCCCCTCTCCCTTCCTCTCTAAAATCAATAATATATACTTTAAAAAGAAAGAAAGAAAGAAAGAAAGAAAGAAAGAAAGAAAGAAAGAAAGAAAGAAAGAAAGAAAGAAAGAAAGAAAGAAAGAAAGAAAGATGGGATCATATCAAAATGCTACTGGAACCAATGTAAGAGTTCCCTATGGACAATGCTGAAATAATTTGAGCAACAAGTTGGCATTACAAAAGGTCTAGTCCTCAGTCAATTCTGCTAAGGACCTGGTACTGGGTCATTTGAGGACCAAACATAAGGTCCTGGACCTTGGCCCCAAGAAGATCTCAATGCAGTGCTCACTAAATATATTAATTTTTATGAAGAGTGTATAGCTCCATTATCATAAGGAACTACAAATGATGTCTCAATAAACATGAAGGAAGAAGTAAAATGGTAAACCTCAAATAAAACGAAGTAAGCAGGTGTATGAAATATGTTTACTTCAGCCTGGAAACACGACAAAATGGCATCAAACTGCTGAACATCTAAACATTTGTACACTGTAATGATCATACAGCATCCATAGAAGCATATCATTATTCCACATTACACTGATTAAACCTCACAATCCATTGTAAAGGCTATTCATATCTAACCAATGATTTAGAGGAGGGTGGAAAGCCGAATTAACTAAGGGAACACCAATCACTGCTTCTGGCAGAGCTTTTAAAGAATTAACTTGCAATCAAAGTTATAAAAAGAATGAAAAATGAGTCAGATGAGTACTAAGATAGTGGGTACTACAATGTGCAGAGAATATAAATTTCTTTTTTGAACCCAAAGCCACAAATAAAAATAAAACAGAAAATATGTTTTTAAATTAGGTGGCCATTCTTAGATTAGAACTCATTTTTCCACTAGTCTGGTGACAGGGAGCAGGTGGGGGGTGGGAAGTACCAGCAAAGGAAATATAGGATCACTAAAAGTAAACTATGATTAAAGAAACTTGAAAAGACTTAGTCTTACTGAGAAGCCAACAATAAAGAACTATACTTTAACGAGGTTAACCGAATGCCTCTGATCTACCTGATGTCATGGGAATCCATGGTATCTGATATTGCAAACACTCCACCCCCACCATTAATGTCTATTGGAGTGTCTCACAGCACATCTTAAAACTTCACTAGTTCTTTGAGCATAAGTAGTACGTATCCACGTTTTATCAGGCTGGCTCACACATTCTTTTCAAATACTCTTTACTTATGATGATAATGATGAAGAAAATGAAATAATAGAGGCCAGTATATAAAAGTATGAAATGTTGGTATGTCCGAAGCACTGTTCTAAGCAGTGCTTTACTTATTATTAATGCTTCGGTAAATGTTCTATGGAACACATGTACAGCTACATGATATCTCAGTGTTCCCAACTCTTTTATGACCTCCACAGGACCTGACATATTGCCAACAATACTATCATAATTTATTTCATTTTATTGATGATAGTATACAGATGTCTCCCATTTGCCCCCCCCCCACTTTATTTCTCTCACCCCAGCCCCCACCCACCCTAGGTCTTCACCAGCCTACTGCCTGTGTCCCTGGTCTATGCATAATAGTATATAAGTTCTTTGGTTGATCTCTCCTTGTGCCCCCACCCCCACATCAAGATATGTCAGTCTGTTCCACCCCTCCATGCTTCAGGTCTTATTTTGTTGGTCAACTCATTTTGTTCATTAGATTCCACAAGTAAGTGAGATCATGCGACAATTGTCTTTTTCTGGCTTATTTCACTTAGCATTAATAGTCCTTCCATGCTGTCCCAAAGGGTAAGAGATCCCTTTTTATAGCTGCATAGTATTCCACTGTAAATGTCCCACCGCTTTTTTAATTGTATATTTGTAACAACTATTCAGTAATCACAATTCTGATGAATAAAAAAGCAGAACCAAAATTTTACATAAAGGACACAAATATGTGACTGCAATATTTAACTGAAGTAACATCACCCTGCTCCATTTACTCTTAATTACATTGCAAAAATAGTCTAAATTTACATAAAGTTAAATATATTTATATAGTTAAAATTATTTTAACCTTTAAAAAAGTTTTATTAGTATTTCTCCCAAATACATTTTTTACATTAAGCCCTGGCACTTCCAAATACCATGATTAATTTCCATGTTTACATCTTTGCCCTCAGCTCGCTGACACTCCCACTGTTTGGTAAGGTCTCTACAATATAGCTCTCACCACACTGTCTCATTGCTCATCTGATCACCTGCCTTCCTCATAGAAAACAAGCTCCATGAAGACAGGGACATGACAAGCCCGTGCATCATTATGTTCCCCGGTGCCCACAGCTACGTTCAGTACTTAATAGATAGCTGCTGGAATAGGGAGGGAAAGATCAAGAATATGTTCTGATGTATGTATTGATGAGGACATTTACTTAAAGTTGTTTTTAGTCTTTTATTATTTATGAAAGCAATTCTACAAGTAAATATGCAGATCATATATATAATACTCTTTGTAATACTTTAAGCAATAAAACAATTAAATAAATAAATAAATAAATAAAAATGAAATAAACTACCCTCAAAAAAATTAAAAAAATAAATAAAAAGATGAGATAAAAAAATGCAGATCATTCATAAATGAAGTTTCAGCATATACCCCAGTGTATATCTGTTTCATACATTCTTATTAGCAATCAAAAAGTCTATGATAGAAGTTATAAAATGCAGTATTAAGAAAACTGTTTTTCTAATCCATTCATCTACTGATGGGCACTTAGGCTGTTTCCAGATCTTAGCTATGGTGAATTGTGCTGCTATGAACATATAGGTGCATATATCCTTTCTGATTGGTGTTTCTGGTTTCTTGGGATATATTCCTAGAAGTGGAACATCTACACAATGGAATACTATACTGCTATAAAAAAGAAGGAACTCTTACCATTTGCAACGGCATGGATGGAACTGGAGAGCATTATGCTAAGTGAAATAAGCCAGTCAATGAAGGAAAAATACCACATGATCTCACTCATTCATGGATAATAGAGACCATTATAAACTTTTGAACAATAATAGATACAGAGGCAGAACTGCCTCAAACAGATTGTCCAACTGCAGCGGGAAGGCCAGGGAGGGATGGGGGGCAGGAGGGAGGGGGGTAAGAGATCAACCGAAGGACTTGTATGCATGCATATAAGCATAAGCAATGGACATAAGACACTGGGGGGTAGGGGAGGCCAGGGGATTGTCAAGGGCAGGGGAAAAAAAAGGACACATATGTAATACCCTTTGTAATACTTTAAGCAATAAAAAAAAAAAAAGAAAACTGTTTTTCTTAAAAGAAACAGAAAATACTAAACTAAAAGAAAATAAACTACGTATTAATCAACACTAATAAAAGAGAAAAATGGTAATTGGCGTACGAGCTACCCTTTTCATTGGCTAATCAGGGCTATATGCAAATTAACTGCCAACTAAGATTGGCAGTTAACTGCCAACAAGATGGCGGTTAATTTGCATATGTAGCCACAATGCAGGGAGGTGAAAGGGAAAGCAGGAAGAAGCCCCCTGCCACTGACAGTGATCAGAAACCCAGGGGGGAGCTAAGAGCTGGGGGGCAGGGCAAAGGCGGCCCTGGGACCGCCTTTGCCCTGCCCCCCAGCCATGATCAGAGAATCAGGCGCCTTTTCCGCCCTGGCCAGTGATAGCAGGAAGTAGGGGTGGAGCCAGCGATGGGAGCTGGACATGGTCGAAGCTGGCAGTCCCGGGAGCTAGGGGTCCCTTGCCTGGGCCTAAAGCGGAGCCCACGATCGCGGGGCCGCTGCAGCTGCGGGTCCCCGCTGCCCGGGCCGGACGCCTAGGCCAGAGGCGTTAGGCCTGGGCAGGGGCGGAGCCTGCAACCGTGGGGAGCTGGGGGTCCCCTGCCCAGGCCTGACACCTCTGCCGGAGGCCTCAGGCCTGGTCAAGGGGCCGATCCGGTGATTGGTGATCGGAGGGTGATGAGGGTCAACTCCTCTGGCCGAGGCATCAGGCCTGGGTGGGGGGCGGAGCCAGGGATTGGGGGGATATGATGGTCCCCTTGCCCAGGCCTGAAGCCTGGGTCAGAGGCGTCAGGCTTGGGCGGGGGGTGGAGCAAGCGATCAGAGGGAGATGGGGGTCCCCTGCCCAGGCATGATTCCTGGGCCAGAGGCCTCAGGCCTGGGTGGGGGCCAGAGCCAGTGATGGGGGGAAATGAGGGTCCCCTGCCCAGGCCTGACGCCTCTGTCAAAGGCGTCAGGCCTGGGCAAGGGGCCGATCCTGCGATTGGAGGGTGATGGGGGTCAACACCTGAGGGCTCCCAGTATGTGAGAGGGGGCAGGCTGGGCTAAGGGACACCCCCCCCCCCAACACCCAGTGCACAAATTTCGTGCACCGGGCCCCTAGTTTTATATAAATACCATTGAAAAATACCATCTACTCAAGTGCTATATCATCCTCTACCACTTAAGCATATGTGTGCTATCCCTTAGAAAATTAACTTAATTACTCTAGCCCAGGGTTTCTTAACCTCATCACTACTAATACTTTGCATTAAATAATTCTTGGGGGGTGGAGGGATTAGAAGGGGCTTCTGTTTAGCAGCATTTCTGGTCTCTAGCCACTAGATGACAGTATCACACCCTCCCCTGGTTGTGATAAAGACGTCCCCAAGTGTTGCCAAATGTAGGGATGGGGAGTGTGCAAAATTGCTCTGGCTTAAGAAGCACTGCTCTGACTAATGATTCTCTAAGCTCAAAACCTCCAAGTCAGGTGAAGTGGTATATATTTTATTCAAAAGGCTCTTATCAATGTCAACTCTCCCTGCCCCCACCCTATAACCACTATTATTAACAGAAATGCATTGTCCCACCAAGGCTGATTGAGATTTTTTTCTCCAGTGACTGTTATCTAATTATGATTAAATTTTCTATAACACTAAAGTGAAATTGTGACATCTTAATACTTTTAAGCAGGGAAATATTATCATCTTTGATCCATTAATAACTCATCAACCATATAGGTTATAGAAACATTTCCAAAATTAGTGTATATTTCTCTAGGACATACAAATAAAAAGTGACAACAGTGCCAAAAACTGGTAGAAAAGATAGAAAAGGAAAAATTTATAAAGATAGGTTTCAAGTGGCTATAAATATCCAAGTGGAGATAGAGAAATTGAATTAAATGGGATCTCCTTTTTAAAAAACTACCCAGCATCTACTACAATATCATGCTCTGAGTATGTGCACACACCATTTTGTCAAATGACTTAATGCCACTTCACGATTTAGCTGGCATATTTTTAGACAGACATAAACTTTTATTCTGATGAATCCACCAGATGGGATTGTTGCCTTGGGAATGGGGGAAATCTACAATAAAGAGATATAGTATAGTACTCTGAGAATGATCACCAACCAGGTAAAGAACTGTGAAGCTGGAATACATTAATGAGTTTAGTCTTCAAAGAAGAATTAATTGCTTCTTCCCTTTTTCCTGTGTATCTTTTTTTTTTTTAAATGACTTCAGAGAAGAAGGGAGAAGGAGAGATAGAAACATCAATGATGAGAGAGAATTATTGATCAGCTGCCTCCTGCATGCCCCACACTGAGGATCAAGCCCACAACCTGGGTATGTGTCCTTGATTTGGAATTAAACTGCGACCTCCTGGTTCACAGGTTGATGCTCAACCACTGAGCCACACAGGCTGGGCTGTGTATCTTATTTATATCTGTTTTATGGCAATTATATATATACTAGAGGCCCGGTGCATGACATTCGTGCACTGGGGGTGGGAGGTCACTCAGCCCGACCTGCACACTCTCGCAATCTGGGACCCCTCGGGGGATGTCCACCTGCCAGCTTAGGCCGGCTCCCCACAGGCAGACATCCCCTGAGGGGTCCTTAGCGCTACCACGGAGGCAAGAGAGACTCTAGCCACCACCACTGCCCTCGCCAGCCATGAGCCCGGCTTCTGGTTGAGCGGCGCTCCCCCTGTGGGAGCCCACTGACCACCAGAGGGCAGCTCCTGCGTTGAGCATCTGCCCCCTGGTGGTCAGTGAGCATCATAGCGACCGGTCGTTCCCGGCCATTAGGGTCAATTTGCATGTTACCCTTTTATTATATAGGATTTTTTTTGTGTGAGTTTATTTGAACCAAATTGTTGACAATTGCAAGGAAGCAAAAGCTCAATGTATTGGGATAATGCTCCCTGGCAATTATATTTTAAAAACTGTGTGGAACTAATTAATCACCAATCAGAGAATGAGTCCTTAAAATTTCCATTTATTTTCAATAATCTATTAGAAGGAGATTTCTTCTTCTGCACTTAAGATTCCACTACTAAGGATCAAACAAAGGAAAATATCTTTAATCCTTAGGACTACAGTTACAGTTTAATTTGTTTCCTCTTTATATAATTTAAAACACACACATACACACACACATGCACACACACAACATAAAACACATTTCAAACTTCTTTAAGAACTACAGTAGGAAATTTGGAGATGATCTTAATTTTTTTTACCTTTCCTTTTCATTTCTTTCTGTTCCATGTGTTTCCTTCTAGATCACTCATTAGAACATTTCTAATCTAAAAAGACTTTACTTCGGGCAATGAGCACAAGATGCAGTATGCAGATGATGTTTTATTGTACACGTGAAACTTGTATGGTTTTATTAACCAATGTCATCCCAATAAATGCAATTAAATAAAGAAGTGCAAAAGTACCTACTACATTGCATGAATCACTACAGTACAAGCTGCCTAATTTATTCCGCAAACAAACAAACAAAAGGGATGAAGAAAAGAAGAGGGGAGAGGAGGCTACAGACAAGTAGATAGATGATTGACTGATTGATTGAAATACAATATATTAAAAGAAATGTAAGAGACATATAAATCAACTGCAATACATGAATTTTTGAAACCATATTGAATAAACAAATTAAAAAATTATGAGACTATTGGGGAAATATAAACACTGAGTTGTTAAATAATATTTAAACATTAGAGGTTTTGGCATTCTAATGGTATTAAGAGTTTTATATTAAAATGTATTATCTTTTCAAATAAAAACTGGGATATTTATAGAAAAGGTGATGTGGTATCTAAGAATTGCTTCCAAATAAGGTGGGGAGAGGTGTTTAGAGGGGGTTACATAAAGTAAGACTGCCTATGAGTTAGTAACTGTTATAGTTAGGCAATAGGAACATGGAGATTCATTATATTACTTCTACATATGTTCAAAATACTCCAAAACGAAAAGTTTTAAAAACTGAATAGGAGGACACATTTATCTTTTATCCAAAACTAGTCTATAAAGTTATATTTGACATTCAGATAGATCATTTCACAAACCATCCCGATATCTCTATGCAGCAATTCCAAGAGGAATAAGGAAATCAAGATTTACTGATTAGTAGTAAAGGTTAATACAATTCCTTTGAAATAGTCCTTATTTGATGTATTTCCCCCCCAAATCCCTACCCACCTAATAATCATTACTGAGACTGTTCGGCACATAATTAATAGAAAGGAAAGAGGTAAGCATATTTTTATAAGAAGCATTTAAATATATTTTGGTCAAAGGCAAAACAAAACAAAAAAAACCCCTCATCTATGTTACCCTGTTCATGTGTCATGTAGCCTGGTCCACTTCAAGAACAGATATCTCTGTTGTGCATCATGATCATCTCATGCATACCACGAGTCCAAGGCCAAGAAGAAGCAACTATGTGCAGAATTACATAAGAATTACTAAAAAAAAATTTGTCTAAAACAAAAATTTAATCTAAAACAAAATCTCTTGCCAAATGAGCCTTTAAATATCCAGTGCAAAAAAAAAATTATATATATATATATATATATATATATATATATATATATATATATCAAAACTCAAGTAACAAGCTTCTTGAGAAGGTATACAAATAAATGTACTGAATCCACATAGAATACATCACAGAAACATGACTGCACTTACTATGCCTTGTGTAGGGAGGATGGGGAAGAATATATAAACTAACTGATTGAACCTTATCCGATGATGATTTATTAAGATACAAAGACAAAAAGTGATTATTACAGTGGCCTATCAAGTGGATTATGGCTATTAAAAGATGACTGAATATATATGGATCTATATTCACATTATACAACTATAGTTACTTAAGAATAAGTTCTAAAACTAGTTGGCCAATCATATTTAAAGGGTTAGCACATTTTAAATCAAAATAATAATGTTTTAAACATTATATAGTGTATTCAAAAGTGTCTCTGTGCTTCCAGGAGACAACTATTTCAGAGGGTATTCTAAAGCACACACAGGGCCACACCTGACTAGGTGCAAGCTACTGAAGCTCCATTAAAAACACAGCATCTGCTGGAGAAGTGGCAAGAATGTATCTGTCAGCTGCTATCCAAAACCATAAGGGTTACACAGACACTGGAAGTTCTCCAGCAGGACAAATTTTTAGAAATGGCTGTATATAAGGCAAAGTTTGTAACTCTGCCCTGTACCACTGTTTGTTTTGGGAGGGTGGGGCGGGAATCGTGGATCATTTGTTAGAGCAAGAGTCATTTAGGGAGCAGATACTGAACTAGTTTTTAACTGTGCTACATCGAACTTCAGAAGACAAAAGAAGAGCTTGAGGCTTTTCATGTACAAGAATTAAAGTTTTTTTTCACTAAAAAAAAAAAAAAGGTTCAAACTGCCTACAGAAAGTCTTCAATTTTTAAAAATCTGTTTTATATACTGGAATTCTGGTTAAGATTTTACATAGAAATTTACTACCAAAAATGTCTGAAATACATGCGTTTGTTTATTCCCCTCCTTTTACCCAGAAAGAAACCGTGAAACAGATAAGGAAATGCACCCTTGTGAGTTCTCTGGGGTTACAGCTACCACGTGCTGAAGCAGGGCAAGCTGCCAGATCTTATGATACCCTCTTTCCACTCGACTTCCGACCAGTAATCTGGGTCAGTAAACTAGTTGTTTATCCATGCTTAGGAAAATCCTTTGGGGGGAAAACTATTTTTCTCGCTGCTTATCGGATTTAATTGGAAAATTATGAAATGAATGAATAGAGATCCTTGATCAAGGAGGGAGTAACGTTTAGGAGAACGACCTTTTGAATTCATCCCTCCTGCCTCTCACCCTTTGAGAATCATTATGCTCGAATCTCATCTCCGTAAGTGTGAGCAGTGCGGAAATGGAACGGGAAAGGCTTCCGGCCCAAGTACCCACCCAACTTCTATAGAGGACAAGCTTGGGCTGTCTCAGATTCCGGATCACATCTTAAAATAATAGGTCACGTCCGGGATGATGTGGTCACTTCAAACCCCATGAGAATATTTTATGTAAAGCATCATGACACTGTAAAGACTACAAATGTCCCATCCCCAACCCTCATCCAGATCTCAGAAATTCACTTCAGGTTTAGTTCCTCTGACTTTCAAAGAATGTTTTCAAGTCTGACCCTTGTTTTGGGGGTAGGGGGGAAGCAAAGGGCAAAACCAAACCACACCTGAGTGCAAGATCTACTAGCCACCCCGCAGCAGACAGTAAAGAAGAAGCCTTCTTCACGTCATGCCTGAGATACAAAAGTAACTCAAAAGACGGAATTCATGTCTTTGTATTCACAAGTTATGCCAGACTTGTTTAACAATGTCTCATTATCAGAGGAATGTAATGTCATTACATGTCTTCAAAATCCGCGGGAATGTCCATGTATTAAAGACTCCCCCCTTTTCCAGGTCCTTTCCCAAAGCTGAATGCTCCTTAGTCCAAGTACACATTTCAAATGTAAGGCTCATCGTCTTTTCCTAGTCAAATGTAAGGTCCTTTTGTAAGAATTACAAAAAAGAACTGTGATTATCGCACTGACATTAACTGCAGACACAATTTTTTCAAGCGACAGCCTTAAAATAGGTGGTTGTGGTTGTTTTCTTTCATCTCTAAATCAAGCAAGGAACGTCTTTTCAAGTGATGGGTAAGATTTATAGAACAAACACAGAAAGTATGTACAGAAAAATTACAAAAATACTAAGTACCGTTACAGATGACTGGATTGGCATTTAACAGGCTGAAAGAAACCAGATCAATCTCAATCTTGCTGGGGTCAATTCGGGTGCTCAAACCAATAAAACAAATTTTTTTTCTTCATGTTTGTGGACCAGAAGTGCTAAAATATTAACCAAGTCTGAAAATGTCATGCACAATGAAACCATTTATAAATATTAAGACACATTTAAAATACTTATTTGTATCAAAATCTGCTTAATAAAAATAGATAGCAGATGTAATAAATCATCATGACAATTTTACTAAGGAAAAATTAAATATAACATATCATACTTCCTCAAAAAAAATCATAAAGAGGAAGGGAGAATGAATTAAGCAAAGATATGTTGGTATAATTTCATCACTTTAATCCCAGAACGTATAAATAACACTACAACAAAATCTAACAATAACTATTATAATCAAAATACTACAGATAATGTATAGGTTCATACAATTTTCTCGCTATAGCTTTAAATTACTGTTTTCCTTCCAAACTCTAAGATCTACTGTCACATGCATATCACGAGACTTCAAACTAAAATATTAAAACAATGCAATTATATATAATATCTAGTCAATAGAAAGAGATAATAAAATTAGAAATACGGCATAAAATTATAAATGTCTCACTTTTAATGAAAACTGGATTCATTCGTGCACATTCAGTGTCTAAGATTTAAAACATCGTAAGATGATCAATCAGCTTTCTATTCTATAACAGCAAGTTGAGCAGAACTCTGAGTTCCTGAACTGGAATAATTGTACTAGAAGAAGGAAAATTTATATTTAAAAGCTTCCTAAGACACTGGTTCTATTACAGACATGTTCCGGTATTTGTGTGCAGTGTTTTGTAAAGTGCTTTATTTCCATTAGCATTATACATTTTTGTTCTTCAGCAAATCAGCAAGAGACTGATGGCACAAATCAATATCCTACTCTTCAGACCAACTACTATTAGGACATTTATTATAGCAAAGGCCACTAGAACCTCAGCTAAAGGTAGACCAGGCATTTCTATTGGAACACCAGTTTCAAAAAACACACAGTGTGTCACAGGTGGAATGAGTTTTTCTTTTATAAAATAGTCCTCAGTGGCTCCAGTGCCTTCAACGTCTTAAAGCAGGCGATAAGGGCACGAACACGCAAAGAAAGCCAGCCATGCCGCCTACGGGCCTCGCCACCAACTACAACTCTAGAAGAGGGAACCGATTTCTGCCCTGAAGGGAGACAGACGTGTGAAAGAGAAAAAGAAAGGGGGATGAGAAAGTAACACATTATTCCACATCCTTTCTGTGCCAGAAGTTTTTCCACGGTGACAACTGACAGCCAGTGTTCCCTAAGTGGGATGAGAGGGAAGAAGCCGGCAAGGAGCCACACTTGATGGAATCCCAAGCCCGCACAGTCATTCAAGGAACAAGTTACTGAATTTCCTTGGGCTCCACTCCTTGCCTTGCTCCACAGAAGGGAGCACTGTCATGGGGCTCCTACCGGCAACCTGACAACAGGCTGCTGGCTTCTGTTGTAGCACCTCTGCTACGGGCGCCTTTCCTAGAAGCATGAAGTTACTTAATCCTGCGGGGCCCTAACCTGCAGAATTACGTGATGACAGACTTCTCTGTTTATTACTTAGAAAGTCTAACCGATTGATGCGGTAATGCTTTCATTTTTTTTTTTAATGCTTTCATTTTTAATTTACCACTTCTCATTCCTAAGATGTGTAAAAAGGGTATAAAGAAAATTACAAGAATATTAAATATCACCTCCAAGAACTCAAGCCATGTGGAAGTAAAAGATTTTCCTTTAGATAGCTGTGACCAAGGAAAGAGAAATTTCATTGTTATTCCATTGGGTTAGTAGCCAAATGTAGATAAGAAGAACAGTTTAATGCTGTTAAATACATGATCAGTCTAGAGTGCTTAAAATTAAGCTCAACAGCTCTGACATTCTGGAAGAAAAAAGAGGAACAAATCCCTTAGGTCCCGATGAAACACTGCAAACAGATACAATACAGATACAGTGTGCTTTGCATAATACAGTTTATCTCCAGACAAACCCTTGCTGCCTCCCAATATAAAAATTCCACAGAACATGAAGTACTTTTTAGATAGATCACTTAGTCATAATTTCCTTTCCCTTTCTAATCACAATGCATAATCCTCTCCAGGGGCTTTGTGAGCACTGTAAGACAACTACTAGATATTTCTGAGGAAACCTCGTCTTTTAATTCCAGCTAATTCACAAAACAGGCATTCATTCCACAAGGGGTATTTTAGAATTATTGGTTCTTCATGAGCAACCAAATGATTTTCCCTTCCTTTCCCAATTTTAATTTAGAATATTTTTCACCAAAAGAAAGCTACACCCAGAATGCAACAAAAGACCTGTAAAAAACAGCCAAGTAAGCAGAATGTGAGGAGCCAACAGGGAGGCCACAGAGCACGTACACTGAGGCTGGGGGTTCTTTTCATCAGGGAGGCCTAGTCTTAGCTAGTTTACTTGTATTTTATATTTATCTCACATATGTTTGGTTACCTGTCTTCCACACTCCCAGAACCCTGGAAACAGGGCAGACGCTCCTAGGAGTGAGAAAAAACAGCCCAAGAGCAGACATTGGTAGCAATTACTAGACAATACAAAGAGTTTCGAGAAAGAAAAATTATTTTTTAAAAACAGAAGATGAAATGCAAGAGATATTCCAATCCGGGTACTTTTAGTTCAGATAAAAAAGGTCCACTCTCTTCAATAAGCAGTGGTGATAATTTTACATCAAGGGTCAAAACAACTCTTGCAACTGAGATGTTTTGAAATATTACAACAAAAAGAATTAATCTTTTTTAATTTTGAGCATCTAGTGATGTTTAAACCCTCAGTTATCTAGAAAATCATTCTTAAGAAGACTGTTAGAGACTTCCAAGTGACTGAGGCATATATACAAAGAAAGGAGGAAGGAATGCTATGTAGTTTAAGGCCTTTTAAAAGAGGGTACAGGAGGACTCTCTTAAATGATATTTATCAAAACCCCTTCCTATCCTTTCCCCATCCTCTCTCTCCCAGCAAACCTGGAAAACAGATGCCTACCAAAGAATGCACTAACATTTACATTATTTTCACCAGCTACAATATACTGTCCTACTAAAATATATAGTTCCATCTTACCTTCTTATATATTGTTGGTCCATCCACATTTGTGCTCAGAATGATCACTACTTTATAATCATCAGAAAAGTGACTTCAATTCCAGGTACTACAGTGTGGCTTGCTGAAAGTCAAACCCAAAACACTGACTAGGAGTGTCTCTCATTGAACAAAGAAATCCTATTCTGTTTCCAAAGGGGATAAAAAGACGAGCCTAACCCTGGTAACCTTAACACAAAAGGAAGCTAAAAAGGCAGGGACTCGATAGGAACAAAGGATTGTTCTTTCTGATGACATCAATACGTATTAAACACGATGTGGTACACATCCTTCTATCAATATCTGAGATGATAAATTTGCAAATTAATACTACATCGGCCATAACTGCATAAAATTACCATAGCACCCTCTTTAGAAGAGATTTTGATTTATATAATGGTAGTATCTTTTATGTGTTTAATGTCTCTGAAATTAAAGGAGATGAGCCACTGTGAGCAAGCAGAATACAACGTACAAGAAATAATTACACTTGTGACCTCATGCCCTGTCAGGTCACTCTGCATCTCAGGCCAAAGGAAATCAGGAACCGTCAACATTTACCTCACAGTAGTCACTGCCTGGAATGAAGGGCAAGTGTGGGTATATTTCATAAACTAGCAGGTGCTTGACCTCATAAAAAAGTCAATTATCAAAATGCTACATGTAGAATGTCACAAATAAGAAATACATAAAATCAGATTATGCAAAATATCTTCACTTCAAAATAAATCTGAGACAACTTATAATATTTTATCTTCATCTGAATTATAATATGACAGCAGAAAACAGCATTAATCCTTCCTTATTAAGAATAATCAATAAAATTTTAAGTGTTTTGTAGTATAAAAGTGATTGCATATAAATGCTAAAGAGTGATAACTCAGAAAATATTTACAACACTTATGTCACTTTAAAATGTATCTACTATTTATCACTCCAGTCCTGTTACTATGAGAGGAAGAATCACAATGCACTTAACCTCTAATTTTCTACCAGAAATTAGGCATTAAAAGCACACATACTGACTATATATGTAAGGGAGAGAATGTTTCCTAACAGGTTCAGGGACAGAGCTCCATTACCTGAAATAGAAGTCTTATATCACTCAATTAAGACTTGGTTTTAGTGAAAATTTGTGAACTGGCTATTCAGTTAAGGTGGACTATTGCTGCTTTGCCTCCCCAGTGACTTCTGGTCCACTGCCAGAATCCCTGGGCAATATAAAGAAAGGTCAATTCTGAGACAGTGACAGTTAGGAGAACGGCACAGGAAAGAAAGGGGATGGCCAGCCAGCATTCCCTGCCTGTGTTGTGTATATACTGGGCTGGATGCTGTCCAAAGCTTCTCGTTCAGAGCTCTCAATAGACCTAAGAAAAGCAACTGGCTTCTGGCCCGCTGCTTTCCTTACGTTCTCAGACAAACCTACAAAAGGCTCGTATTGCATAATGCACCTAGAATTCCAGAAGACCCCAGTCAATATGGCCAGTTGACTGGTCATCCCAGCTCACTCACTTATTGATTGTGAAGCCAGAGAAAGTTGCTAGACACCTGCAACTTCACTCCGCATCTCTAAGACAAATGGCCACCACAGTCCACCAGCCCAGTACGACACCCTGCTCTTCAGGTAAAAACATTTTCTGAGTTTCAAATAACTAACCAAGGGACTCTTAGATCAAGCTCCGTGATAAGTTAGGAGCTGCCAATATTGCTTAGGCAACTATTGCATATTTTTAAGTGCTTAGGATGATTAAAGTATAAGAAAATATCAGATGAGTGTATTTACCAGATATATTGCTTCATATTTTACCTACTTTAGTGATTAAGAAGATTCCTAGGCTAGAAGAACTTTTAAGTTTCTAAAAGATTGCTTCATGCTGCAACTCGCTACAATCACCATCTCCTCAAACATGAATGACAATGGCAGAAGCGGCTTCACTGCAAGCATGTTGATGGCAGGTGTGGGCTGCCCACCAGCTGGCTCCATGCCCTTTGAACCCTTCGGACAGCAAATCTGTTCAGCAGCCCTACGTGGTCCTTCCTCATTTGCTGTATGCTTTCTTCTCCTTTCACACATTCAGAACCCCTGCTCCTTAGCTTGACATCCTTTTATTAAACTAGAAAGCTCCCGGCAAAGCAAATTAAAACTAATTTTACACCAAGTCGATATAAAAGTTCCAGAATAGATTAATATATTATAGCAAGAGCTGTTGGAGTAAGATGTTTTAGTTATATGTACAATGCCTGTTTTACTAAAAAATACAATTGCAGTAAGTGATAAGATTAAAATTTTACATAAGCCAGCATTCAGTTAATTTATAAAATACTCCAGGATATAATAACTAAATACCAAGGACTTTAATTTACATTCATGGAAAGGTTTACATTTAACCAAAAACAATCTAGTTTATGCTTCTTTAAATAATGATGCGAACCATTATGAGTAATTTTTTACAGTTATGTTTGTGCTCCATTTTGGGGTTGTTAAATTTAATAAAGCTAAGATGACATTGTCTAAAAGCAAGATTATTTAAGCCAAATATCCATTCATTCTTCCACTTCCAATTCTATTTAAAATCTAAGGATGCTGGAGGAAGAAGACAATAAACAGTGGTTAAAATCATGAGCTTTGTAGTCTGACAACTACTTAGTCACTGAGGGACCTTCAGAAAGAGCTTTAATCTCTCATGGCCTCAATTAACTCATTTGGGGGGGAGGAAATAGGGGTGACAGTGACAATAGTGCCTACTTAACAGGGTTACTGCAATAGTTTGGTGAAATAATACAGACCAAGTAGGTAGCAAAAGCCTGACAGAGAAAGTGGTAGATGTTACCATTATTTTATTTGTATTGTACCCACTCTGGACTCTAACAGACATTTCACCTAGCAACATACACATGTTTATCATTGCTTCAGGGAGTAGTCTGTGATCATGTATGCCTTTATGTTGTACCTAACTCATTCTCTTCTTTCCAAGAAAAATATAAAATGGAATCTACCACCATTGCTAATGGCATCTCTCTTCCCAAACTGTCAAGAATACAAGGCTGTGCTAATCTTTGGTGTTTTTCTTAGACCTTTATATGCAATCTGTAATCAAGATTCAGAATTATCTCCTATTCTACCCCTTCTGTATTTAGGTCTGGGTCCCCATTCCCTTCTGTAACAGCCTCCCAGCTATTTATTCTACTTTAATCCATTTTCCCACTCTACACTAGTCCATTCTAAATAAAATGTCTTTAAAATGATTCTCATTATTTTCATAATAGTGTTCTCCTTTTGTTTTATTTTTTTAATATACATTTTTATAGATTTCAGAGAGCAAGGGAGAGGGGAAAGAGAGACAAATATCAATGATAAGAGAGAATCATTGATCAGCTGTCTTCTGCAGGCTCCACACGGGGATTGGGTACTTGCCCTGACCAGGAATCGAACTGTAACCTCCAGATTCATAGGTAGATGCTCAACCACTGAGCCACGTGGGCCAAGTTGTTCTCCGTTTAAAAGAATCGCTAGTGATTTGCTATTTAGTTCCACCTTCAATCTGCTCTATAGTACTAAACTCATAGTTGGTCCTTAAGTTGGGGGATCTTTTATTCAATAAGGTTTATGATGAGCTGATGAGATCATTCTATTGTCTGGAAGACTGTAAACTTAATGCCACATGCTACTGAACAAAGAGCACTGTTCCAAAGTTGCAAATATGCAAAAACAGAGCATTTTCATCCCATCTTATTTTTTTAAACTTTTTTATATTCAACAAAAAGTATAAACCTATAAATATTTATGTAAGAGCTTTAAGCCTAATAACTTACATAGTCTTTTTAATGTCTAAAAACTCTGTTTTTTAACTTAACTTCCTTTAATTAAAATGAAAAAATTCCCAGTAAGCAAATAAAAAATAATATTCTCTCAGTAAATAGTCTTCCCTAAACAGATTAAAGAATTTTAATTGGAATAGTTAATTTGTGATGTTTTAATTATATGTGCAAAATATATTTGCACTTACTGATTATGAATGCACTTTTTTAAAAAATATATTTTATTGATTTTTTACAGAGAAGAAGGGAGAGGGATAGAGAGTTAGAAACATCGATGAGAGAGAAACATCAATCAGCTGCCTCCTGCACACTCCCCACTGGGGATATGCCCGCAACCAAGGTACATGCCCTTGACTGGAATCGAACGGGGACCCTTGAGTCTGCAGGCCGGCGCTCTGTCCACTGAGCCAAACCGGTTAGGGCGTTAATGCACTTATTTAATAAATAGCCCTAGCCAGTTTGGCTCAGTGGATAGAGCGTCGGCCTGCGGACTGAAGGGTCCCCGTTCGATTCCTATCAAAAGCATGTACCTGGGTTGCGGGCACATCCCCAGTAAGGGGGCGTTCAGGAGGCAGCTGATCGATGTTTCTTTCTCTTCGATGATTCTAACTCTCTATCCCTCTCCCTTCCTCTCTGTAAAAAATCAGTAAAATATATTTTTAAAAATAAATAAATATATAGTGCTTACCATGGCCTACGCATGGTTTGACGTGCTTAATAAAGATTAACTCGTTCTATCCTCAGAATAATCCTATAATGTCTCACTATCTTCATTTCATCTGTGACAAAACTGGACTGAGAAAGGTTAAGTGTCCAAGGTCACATACCTAGTAAACAACCACTATAGTCACCACTGGCAAACATCTGGTAGAGTTATACCAGTTATAACAATTGTAATCCTGTTTGAATCTGGTTTTCATTTCCTTCTTCTACAATCATGCATTGTCTCTCTTGACATATGTAATGAGTATCTCATTAACGGGAATAACTGGTATTGGCAAAAGGTCATTTAAATTGAATCCACCTAAAAGCCAGGCCAAATTTTCAGAGTAAAATGTTGTTATAAAGTTTCATTGAGACTTTATCTTTAAAAAAACAAAACAGCTAAAATGGATTTATTTATCTTATACTCATAACAGATTAAAATTTTAATTCTGAATTATTCTTTAGGAAAATAAAGAATGACTCAAATGCTGAACTGGGATGAAGCATACCTTTTCCAAAATGAAAAAAAAATTATGAATGCCCAAATACAACTTTTCCTCAGTACACATTTGACCTAGCAGCATGAGTACAAAGGTTTCATTACGCAAAAAATATTTTGCCCTGGCCGGTATTTCTCAGTGGTTAGAGCATGCCCCATCCCCAAACTCGCACCAAAAGGTCATGGTTCAATTCACAGGCAAGAGCACTTACTTGGACTGCGGATTCATCCCCTACCCCCTGATCAGGACACGTGCGGGAGGCAACCAATCGATGTGTCACTCTCACATCGATGTTTCTCTCTCTCTCTCTCTGTCTCTCTCTCTCTCTGTCTCTCTCTCTCTCTCTGTCTCTCTCTCTCTCTGTCTCTCTCCCTCTCCCTCCCTCCCTCCTTCCCATCCTTCCTTCCACTTTCTCTGAAAAGCATTGGAAAAATATCCTCTGGGGAGGATTCATAATATATATACATATATATATATATATATATATATAATTTCAATAATTTTTTCCCAAGGTCTTTCCCAATCCCTTCAAATTGTACTCATTTGAAAAATTCATTAGTCAAACCCTTGCTAATTTTCCCTTTTTCAATAGTACACTAGTCTACCAGATCTTTATTTTTGAAGGATTCACAATCCTAACTTCAACTTAGAAAGCATCTGCCTGTGTTTGTACTTGCATATCATATATCAATATCTAACAAGTTGGCACTTGTTAAACATAATGCAATGGGCAGACACAGAGACTAGTGTTAAATAGGATAGGATTGGGGGGGGGGGATTAATTTTATAAGGGGTCAATCCATTAGTGAATATCTTGATATTTATATAACTTTTGCTTTTTGTTTTGTTTTGTTGTTTCCCAACCAAGCTCCAATCCCTAGGGATTTCAGAAAATGAATGAGTGAATTTGAGGCCCTTGTTTTCACTGGAAGGTAAATGACTCACTTTTGTTTTGGTACTTTTCTAATGAGCATGGAAAGCTTTGTGGAAACGCATAAGATCTCTTACGTGACATGACGTGGTCCATGTACTGAGGTAAATACGGAGCCCAGGCATCGATGGCTTCCTTCCGGCCCGCCTGCTCAATCCTTCGCAGCTCGGCCAGAAGCAGGGCCTGCGCGGCTTCTCTGACCTGAGACCACAGATCCCAATGTGAGAAAAGCAGATCAGCGGGTGAGCTGTTTAAAACTAGGAAGTCAGAATGAGACTATATAAACCACATTTATCCACATGACAAAAACTACTAACCAAACAGGAAATTAAGGACTTTTAAGTGGAATAAATTGGATGCCTGTAAATCAAAGACATTTTAATTACTGTTTTCATTGAAAAATATTTTAACACTAATAGACTGAATTGTGTTTGTACATTTAATCAGCTCTGGGTTTAAATTTTCTTTTTTCCAAAAGCTTTTAAAAGAGTCTTGTATGTTAATTTTACACATTCAATTTCAAAATTTCTATATAAATATTGTCAAAAGTCGTTAGAACTATTAAATTTGTCTTCTCTTTTAGCATGAAGAAATTTAATCTTAGCTAGTGAATTTTTGTAATATACATATATATATATACTACATAGGTATTGTTTACACACCATGCATGTATTAATTCACACATTCATATATACCTACGAGATGCTTAAACAACGTGTTTTCAACAGATATATTCCCTTGTAATGAGTTCTACAGAAGAACACTAGTTTTCACAATTATATTATTTTTATTTTTATTTCAACAACTTTTATTTTGCAGTTTTAGTTTATTTTTTATTTTGGCAAAAGTGCCACAGGCATGAGTTAAAGAAGCTAGTCAATTGTCCAGTGATGTACCAATCAATTAACATTTATAATGGAAAAGGTAACAGCAGCATCTGATACGAGTCTGAATAAAAAATGCTTTTACTTATAATTGACTTTAAAGTGAATTAAAATAGTATTCAAGGCAAAACCATGAAAATTTTAGTATGCTGCAATTCCACTTGGAATAGAGGGAGGAAAGACAAGAAAAGGAGCAAATATGTTAATTCTATTTGGTAAGTTAAAAATTTTGAATGATACAAACTGTTACAGCTATATAGGTCAAATACCATAATAAGGAAAATCTCTTTAAAATGTTTCCAAGTCCCTGGTGATATTATATGCTAAGCAATATCTAATACAGCATAGTCCATTAGCACAAAATAATAGCTATCATTTATTGAGCTCCTACAGCGTGTCAGATGCTGCACTAACTATTTTACTTGCATTACCTTATTTGACCCTGACAGCAATCCCATGAGTAATATATTATTATCCCCACTTTACAAATGAGCTTCAAATAGGTTAAGTAAATTGCCCAGGGTCACAGAGTTAATAATTGGCAGGACTGATATTTAAATCCAGGTCTCTTCTAGTCCAAAGACCTTCTCCTTTTATTATAGCGCAGTCCCTTCTATTGGACAAAAGCTATTCTGTTAGAATTTGACTGGTGAGATTATACCTGAGCATGCGGTTTTGGGGGTCATGGGTGTATTGCATGTGTGTGTGAACACATGTGCACAATCTATAGAAAGCAATATTTAAGAACCAGTTCCATAAAGTATATGAAACTTTTTATCAAATACTTACTAGTTAAAAAAGTAAACAAATATGCAAGCAAACACTGCTGTTTAGTATATAAACTGAAAAAAAATCATGAATCCATATTTCCTATCACATAATAAATAGGTGATAAGAAATTAGACAAACATTAGCCATCTTGTTTAACATTTACACTTGTCCAATGCCTTGTAAATGATTTTGTTTTCTGTCCATGTCACCTCGACATTACCTCCAAGCATCGATCCTGCCATCTCCGAGCAAGCATCTCTAGAAGTGGAGGCCGAAACTTGTCCAGTCCCAGCAGATCTGGCAGCATCACACAATGCATCGCAGCCAGCTGACTCCAGCCTATTAAAATGTAACATATTAAAAATACTGTAAACATTCTGGCCTTCCCTAATTCAAAGGTTTTTCTTTATGTACGTATACCAGAAACAGAAAACACAGAAACACTCCGTGCGAAGTATGTGCAAATTCTACATGAAAAACACATTTCTAAATAGTCCCTCTAAAATCAAGTACATATTCAAGGATGGAAAAGCATAGAAATAAACAGGTTCCAGAGCCACAGACTTGAAGCCACTTTCAGTTACGAGGACATTCACACAGATATCCAAAGACAGGCCATGTCCATCATGAGGCCAGGCCCTCTCTCTATTACCATCATGTCAGTCAACAGAGATGTCCCCTTCTCTGTCACAGGGCCTTTAATTAAGGTCCTTATTGATCCCTCTTCTTAGAAAGTGAATCAGATATTTAATCACAATCAGAGCTGAAATAAGTAACATACACTAATTTTGAGAGGTAGGTGAATTCAGACATTTCACTATATAGTAAATTTATCATCTGAAATTTACATAATCTTAAGCATTAATAACAAATAAGCATCATTATTTGGAATAAATGTTACTTTTTCCAAAATTCTAATCCACAATATGGAACCTGATTATATGAAGAAGACAAACACCGTAAACCACCACAGTATTTTGAAGTACCAGTATCTAGACATTCTCAAGTAATCATGTCAACCCTATTTCAAAGGCGACTGAAAAATATATATACAATAAATGCTACATTCTTTCCAAATTAAATATAAAGCTACTATGAATGCATAGTAACTACCATTACCTCCTAGGGTAGCATTTAAAGACAAATAATCAAGAATAAGTGCAAAAACACTTGTTTACTACCATCATTACAAGGTGAGTTATCTGTGATCACAGAATTTCAGCCAATCAACATTTTAAAATAATCTAAACTAACAATGACAAAAACCCTACTTCAAAATGATTATTGGGATTGTTAAAAGAGAACGTGTGAGTGAGGGACAAGAGAGGGACAAGCCATCTATCTAAAGATCCATCCTATCAGTAGGGAAATTTTCTTCAATTGAGAATATACAATTACATTAATTAAGGTGATGAGTATGTACTTTTTAGATAATAAATTATTTTCAACAGAGGGATATATATTAAAGTTCTGATTGATCCCTTTTCTTAGAAAGTGAATCAGATATTTATATCTTCACCAAACTGGTGAAGACTGAACCCACAATGAAGAGAGTGAATATAGCCAAGAGCTCACAAGTTCCATTAAGCTTCCAGGCAGTATCAATAATCCCAGTGGGGTATAAAGATTTGTAGGTTCCATTTCAAAAAGACTTCCCACTAGTGTAACTCCACAGGGATAATATGATAGCTTAACTACATCTTAAAAACTGAAAGGACCCATTCTTGACTCGGCCAGAAAGAGAAATAGTAAGTAAGATAAAATAGGTGACTTCCCATCAGTTTATAATCACTGCTGCTAATCATCATTGTGAAGACTTTTCAAATGAAAACGTAAATTAAGGGAGCTGTGACATCCCCCTCTAAGCAGGGCACATGGTGTGTAAAGAGAGTAAGGTGTGTCTCTCACAGGTAAGCTACAGGTAAAAATAAACTGGCAGCTCCAACACCAGGGTTCCCATGGCAAGCATTATCATGAAAACCATGCACCTCTCAACACCCACTTCACATCGAAGATTAGCATCTGGGCCACTCTTTAACAGCATTCTAGATACAGGAAACATGGCTTATTCCAGCCTGGCATAACATTACATGTTTATAATTGGCCCTTATCAATGACATTAGCAAATAAAGTTAGAACATGGAAACTTTACCATCTCATACATACCAAAGCAGATAAGTGTATAAATTAGATTAAAAAAAGAACATGTCAAATTAGAATAAAGCACAGATTGAAAGAAAGTTGGTAGAAGTTGAGAGAGAATACCTTCATTTACTAAGAAACAGGAATGGAAAGCAGGAGTAGAAGTGGGGTCAGAGCCAGAGTGATCAGCATCAGACCGAGCGGAAATGACAGGTGCAGGAACTTGCAGAGGAAAAGAGGAGAAATAAAAAAAGAGAGAATTGAGGTACAGCAGTTTCTGAAAAAAAGCTCAGTATTAGTGAAGAATGAAAACAAAGTTGGCAAAATATAGTAAATGTAGAACTAAAAAATGATGTTTTAATCAGACGGGCATGGTCATTAAAGATCACAGCATGGAAATGATATATTTTATTGAATAGCAATCACAGTGTAGTTCAAATTCCTCTTAAAACCAAGATCTCTTTAATATTAGATTGAATGATGTATCAGCTAATATAGAAACAGTTCTAAAACAAAGTAAGGCAACCATGAAAAAATGTCAACACATTAAAAATTAGCAAAGTGTAACTCAATTTTGAAAATGTATAACATAATGTAAAGTTCATATTGGTCTTGCGTTTTTTCTAATGATTTTCTAACATTATGTATAAATTATTTTCTAATCTTTCAAACCAATATCCACTGAAATAATTTCAATTTCCCACCCTTGTATGATCAAAACTCCATTTAAAATATGCCAACTTATAAAGAAGATATGTACTATATATTCTTATTAGGAGAATCCTGACATAGGTTCATTCTTTGGAGTTCAAAAAAAACTATTTTTACTATACAAAAGCTTTATATTCTAAGAGTAATTGTTGTGAATATTATAGTCTTTATAAAATCCTCTTTCAAAAGTTATGCTGCCAGGAAAATGGTTCAGCTTAAATTATCATATGAAAAGGCAAAAAGGACCGTATGGCACACACATTCTACAACTGGGGTTCAATGTTAAGATTTAGAGGTCACCATTTGACACTTCCTTCCTATGGAGAAATTACCATATGTCATGCACAAGCATCTTCAAATTAATCCCTCTCCTTTCTTCTGCCACTGAACAGCAATAGGTTTGGGCTCCTGCACAGTTTAAGCATTGTCTGCTGAGTGATATGTTTGCTTTTCATGCAGTGAAGTTCTTTTGTAACCATGGGCCAGCTGCAGGAAAACAACTTTTCATAATTCCCACACCAATGCATCATAATGTCAATCAGGCACGTGTGAGGGAAACAACAGAACTAAAAGAAGTACATCAACATGAGTAAGAAACCAAAAATCCAACTCCATGAACCCTAAGAGCAGATCTTGCACACACAAAAAGTTTCATCTGGGAAGTTATTTTTTAGTATAACAGACTGCTTTTGGTCCTTATGAAATTTTAATTAGTGTATGATGCTATGCTTATAAAAGGAATAGGGCTGTTCTTAATTGTATATTTCATAAGATCTAATAATAACATTGCAAAATAATCTTGCAAAGAAATCCCCAAAATTTCTATATTCCATTGAATAATTTTATTGTCCATTTTAAATCCTGCTTAATTACAAATTCAGTTATTAGAGCCTATAAAGTATTCATTGCCTCATGCAAAAAGTTGGTAAACTTTAGTGGCAAGGAGTAAAGTTTCAGGTTTTAGCTTTCATGTTAACAAAACTGTTGAGAAATCTCCTCTGGTGATTTCCAACAGCAGGGACACTCCTGCAATTTCCCATTTTTTAAAAAGTGAGAAATTGTTATGATCCCAGTAGAGATTATTAATGCTATCTAATTTTACCCTTAATTCTGAAAGGACACTAGAAGGAGAGGATAATGAAATTATATATATATAACCAGCTAACTGGCCGGTAGCTATGATGCACAATGACCACCAGGGGGCAGACGCTCAATGCAGGAACTGCAGCGACTTGGCTGCTGCAGTTGTAGGGTGACACACCCAGAACCAGAGGGGAGGGAGCCTGATTCCACGGTGTGTCACCCGAGAACCGCCCTCTCACAATCCAGAACCCCTCGGGGGATGTCAGAAAGCCAGTTTTGGCCCCATGCCCACAACCAGGTCAAGGGACCCCACCAGTGCACAAATCTGTGCACTGGGCCTCTAGTAAGTAAATAAAAGTGTAGGGCTAAACAATCATTATCTTACATGGGTCAAATAGTGGGATTAAAGTAGAATGTTTTCTCTAAGTCACAAGTCTAAAGGAAACTAGAAATGCTACTGACAAAGCTGATAGAATAATGTGTCTTAACAAAACAGTGTTCAATATAAGTATCTTTATTTTTAATGATAAAAATAAACAGATTCTGGGTATTATATTTCTGGAGTCCTGTTTAAATAGACATCTCATAAAGAAAAAGCTATTTACAGTACTTTAATCAGTCTATGTCATAACTGAAACTACTTTCATAATTAATTGAGAATATTGAAATTAAATGCTCCTAGAGCTTTTAACCCTATAGCTCTTAAATACATTTTTCACATACAGAAAAAAATCAGCAATAGAAATAAGAAAAAGTACCACTTCCAAAATAAAAAGCTCAAGATTTAATGAAAAATAATACAGCTGAAAAAGTTACGTCTAGAACTGAACAATAGACCTGTGCCAGTCTATCCCCATGTGAGGCTGTGCTGAAACAATTTTGCCTGGTGTTTCACTAATCCTTAGGAAGAGAAGCATGTTGGTAGTTGGCACGGCAGCTTTTCTGTTTTAAGAAATCAAATGCTTGCATCCGCTATAATTACAGAGGGACAAAAATGTAATCCAAGAAGAAACATCAACAGAAAAGAATGATAATGAAGATAATGATGATGACAAGTAATATCTCTAACAAGAACAGATTTTAAATGAAGCTTTAAACTAAATGTAGGGGAGCCCTGCCACTGATTTGTACTGTATAATCTGAAAGATGCTGTCAATGAATTTAGATCTAGAGCTAAAAGGGGCTGCTTGTGTTCTAATCACAATATCTATACTTTATGTCATACCTGTGTGGGTCTGTTTCCATTTCTCTCTGAAATAATGCTCTAAAAATGTGAAAACTATACAAAATAAAGAATTTTTACTTTATAAGATAATAGTATAGTCAGAACATTTTACATGTGAAAAGAAGAAATTCTATTTTTGGCCAGGATGCAACCATAAAAAAGCAAAGCAAAATACATAAAGCAATGGTTCCAGGCCTCAGGACATCAAGAGGGACTGAGAGTCAGGAAGACAAAATGACCCTATGAACACCTAAGGTGACTGCCTTGTGTGTGTGTGTGTGTGAGGGGGGGGGGGGTTCTAGGACAAGATGCAAGAAGGGAGGGAGGGGAACTGAGGAAGAGCCCAGCAGTTTCCCTGAGTTGGGAAGACAGCTGAGTCTCAGGAAACTGGGCAGCTAGAACTCACAGGACAGAGACAAGAAAGCTACGAAGATCACGGTTCTTCAGATACTCAGCAGCGTACTGATGAGTACATGTGTGTTAGGAAACAACTCCAGGCTGGGAAAGAACCTACCAAAGGGCCAGAGACAGTGCCTGCTCCTAGCAGCCTGACTGGAAAATCCCTAATTCACGGAGCACTAGATAAAGTACTCAGGAAAGGCTTGTGTTGGCGATGGGAAACAGCTAGCTTTAGACATATAGCACTGCTCCAATCACATTCAACACGTCATAAAAGCACAACAATATTTTCCATCTTTTTCCCTTTAGCCATTTTGACGGATGTATACTCATCTCTCACTTAGAAAAACACATTAACGTTAGCTGCTAAAGCTGAAGATAAATATATGCAGAAATTCCACTTTGAGTTACACACACAACAGAAATGCTTATAATGTATACTAAGATTCAAATACAAGAATGTCCATAGCAGAATTATTTATGAAAACCAAACACTGGAAATAATGCAAATGTCTATTGACAGGATGAATGGATGAATAAACTGTGGTCTATTCATTCAACAGAACACTATACAGTAATAAAAATGAACAATGAAAGTGAACAAGCCACAGTCTGATGCAACAATATTGATAAATCTCACAAAAGAAGCCAAATACAAAAGAATACATCCTCCATGACTGATTGAATTCATATAAAATTCAAAACACGGGCAAACTATGTTTAGGAATTTAAACTTAGGGGGTGCAACTACAAAGGAAAGAAAGAAAGTGATTTCTTGAAAGTCAGGATGGTTGCCTCTGGCAGGGGAAGGTCTGGCTGGGAGGGAATCTGAAGGACGCTCTGGGAACACTGCACTGTTGTTTCCTGCCCAAGGCCGTGGTGACAAAGTGTTTAGCTTGCACACGTCACTGAAATACAGATCTGTTCTGTGCACTTTTCTAGATGTATATTACATTTTATATACAGGATACAAGTATAAAGAGTTATAAAACCCAAACTATTAACTTTTATATAATCTAATATAAACCATAAAATAACATACACGCTTAATGCGAAAACTGATAAACAAGAGGGGTGACCGACCATGTGGAGTTGGAATGAAGGATGGGAGTGGTGCAGAGACTGTGAGAGCTGGTCTTCCATAATGAGAAGCCAACAGACAGTACCCAAAACTAAAATCAAGCATCCCACTTAAGGCATTAAAATACATGCCAAATAATCAGCTAAGAGAGAGAAAAGTCCTTGTCCCAGGGAAGGGGAAAATTGTAGACATGAAGTTAGAGACCTGCTGTTTACCTAGCAAATCACTGACTCTTTAAAACCTAAAGAGGTTTAAAACTGCATAATTTTAAATCTAAAAGGAAAAAAAGAACACTCTAAAATGTCATCATTTACAAGCAGAGCCTTCATCATCCTCTCTTACTTCTACCACATCTTGTGAGTCACAACTCTCAGCTGGAAGGAACGCTCTCACAAAGTGGAAGTGACCCTGCCCCACCTCCAACTCTCTGCTGAGCTCACTTGTCAGCCTTAAAATGAGTATAAAAGATAATAAAGAGAAACTCAACCTTTCTTCTTCTATCGCCTAATGAAAAAGCTACAGATAAAAGTAAAAATCTAATGATTTAAATAAAAAGAAAGAATTTTCACTTGTGGTTTGCAATGCATGAACTACTGGCAAATGGAAGAAGAATAGCTAGAATATAGAAATATAAACTTAACATTTTAAAATGTAGTTAAACAACAGATATAAGTTTTAAAGTCAAGATGCACATAAATAAGGCACCAATGTGTCAAGTTAAGGTGCCCTTAATGCATAAAAATAAGGCCAAAGGCAGTACAATAAAATTATGTGAAATATGCTCATTTATCAATTTCTAAATAAATCTGATTTATTTTTAACTGACATCTTAATTATCTATATTTACATCTGGAATATAACAACTTTTCTCTCTCTTAACAATCTGAGACAAACAAAATGTTATGATTATACATTAGCTGTGCCTCCTCAGTTTCTACAGCTAAGATGCATGTCAATTACTAAATAAGATTTCATTTTACCTTGTTTAATTTGTCCTTGCACAATATTTCTGGAAGTTGGAGGGGAACCCCGGGCCTTAGAAAGGTCTGGGGTGCTTGGTCTAGGTGGCCTTTCAAAAAAAAAAAAAAAAAGAAAGAAAAAAAATTTTTCTTTAAAGAAGAAAAGACATGTACTGGTATATATGTATTCATATTTTTATATTTCCAGAACAATTTAAAATATTACACTTTCTAATTACAAATTAATTACAAAAGAATTACACATACATTTTCAATTTACTGTCCCAAGAAGATGGGGATTTTTGCTTGTTTTGTACCTATTAATATTTCCCATTTCAAATTTTAATATAGTAAATTAAATAATTAGCATATAGCAAGTAAGAATTTCACATCTACAACTTATGCTTTATTCTAGCTTAAAAATATGAACAATTCAAGATATTATCAGTGACTCTAGCTTACGAAATATTTATGAACACTTCCACATACTGTCAGTGACATAAATATCATGATTAGCTCTTCACTGTCCACTAGTAGCATGCTGAGATCACAGTCCATCCCACATCATTGGTCTAAATGAGTTCACGGAACAACACATTGAGTTTAAAGGACTTCAGCCTTAAAATCTGAAAAAAGTAATAAGGCATTAAAAAAGCTTGGACACTAGAGGCAAACTATCTCATTTTGAATTCTGGCTCCACCACTTACTGCCTGTGTGACCTTGGACAAGTTACTTAACCTCTCTGTGTCTCAGTTTTCTTACCTGTAATAAAATATAATAAAAATACCTACCTTATAGGGTTAAGAGCCTTATTGAGAAAGTATCTGTACAGTGTTTACAATAGAGCCAGACATAAGGTAAGTGCTACTTAAGTGTTTGTTAGATTTAAAAAAAAAAAATCTGAACATTGTCAACTTGCCCTAAAGTATAATAAAACCACAGTTTAAAAAGTAGCCTTCATGACTTCTGGAAAACAGGAAATAGTAATTCAGGTTAAGTATTCTGACTATACTCGTCAGATATTCTTAAAACAATCGCTCAACACATATTATTCCTTACATATGGGTCACAATGTAGAGAAGCATTTAACTAAACGTACATTTTGAATGAAGTGTTGGTGCAAACGTTAGTTGGATATAATTCTAAGATTATATTTTCTGAAATGCTACTCTATAATTCGTTTATTAAAGCTGAACTGTAACCTACTCCCTCACTGCAAATTTTTTAAAAATAGCTAGACAGTATGTCTGAGTATAAATGAAACTATATAATTTTATCCGGTTTTAAACCATACATATAATTTAAAAGGGGAGAAATACTGAGATGCCCCAAAAATACTACAGTGGGTAGAACCAAAAAAAGGGGGGGGGGGTTATAAACAGTGACAAACATGAAACAGGTTTCTTTTTCTTGAAACAAAAGAATGAAATCAAAACTATCATGGTCACACCTGGTAGGGGCCTTCTTCATGTGATCACCAATGAAAGTTGCATTGGTCATACTCATCAAGGTATTTGCCAAAGAGATGACGGACAGGAGATGCTGTGTGGTGACGGCTCGAGACACCCCGTACGTGCCCTTGCCTACTCCCTCCGTTGCTGGAAGCTTCCTTTCTTCTTCCGCTTTCCTGTGTGGCAGCGCACAGGCGGCCCGATTATAACCAGGAAGCATCAGTGACATATGACCTCCTCTCGATAAGAGGCCGAACGACACTGGGCAGTGGGGCTTCAGCATTCCAAGGCGATCGAGACAAACTTCGTCCAGAACTTCGTTCAAGCCCCAGGCATGAAGGCAGGACATGAACAACTTGGCAGTGTCCATAGTCAAATTATATTCTAACAGGGTCAGTGGCTTCGACTTGCTGGCCCGATATTCAGGATCGCTCTCCTCCCTTCTCTGCCTCATGGTCTCCTCGTCCTCCTCTTCCTCGTCAAGGAGGTGCTCCTTTATGTTCTCTTTGATGGTTTCTTTCACTTGTTGGAAGAGAACCGCTGCTCGTTTTCCAGTTAGAAAAGAGCCCCCTTTGTCTGCCCTGCCAGATGCTTTCTGCAGATTCTCAGGGGAAATAAGCGCCGTGTTCGGCCTAGAGGCTTCCTCAGTCAGGAGTTGAATAATCAGCGCTTCCACATCAAAGAAAAGCACATGTATGTCCGGGTCTGTTAGGTTTGTCTTTATTGCTTGAACCATCAGGGAGTTATGAGAATATTTAGGCAAATTTCCCTGCAATGAATATTTTTAAAAGATGGTTATAATTAAAAGTGTTTAATTTCATATATTCATTAATGAAACACTAAATAGTCAAAGGCATTTAAACACTTGTTAAGCTGTCTTTTTAAGTATCTGTACCATTAAGAGTAACTCACTAACTTTGCCAATCAGCAGCATGTACAGAATATGAACTTATACGATCAGAACTTTATGCTGAAATAATAATAAAATTGTCCATTCATTTTTAAGAAGGAAATAAAAGCTTATTATTGAAGACAGGAGTCTTTTTACTCATAGAACAAATTAAAATTTGTTGCAATAACTCCTATGTAAATTCTATCTCTGAGAATGAACTATGGTTCCAGCCAAGAGAATAATGCATTTATCTCGGCTTCTCATGCTTTTAAGTTGCTGCACCATCAAATCCCTCTTTTTTCTACTTCACCGTCCATCTCTCCCTGTTCAGAGATTCCTTTCCCTCAACAGAGAACATGTTCAAGTCTACTTAGATTCTATAAAGCAGTGTTATCCTCTGACCATGCCCCTTCTCCTATATGGCTCTTTGTAGTGTCTGACATTGTTTTGGTAAGACCAGCTTCCCAAAGAACACCTTCCTGGTGAGACTTCTAATTCTGACCACCCTTCTCAGTCAGCTACCCTGAAACTGAATCTTCCCACATTAGAACCACCATCTACGAGTAGGCAGCTCCCTAAATCCATCAGCAGCCAGACCAGCCTCCTGAAGAAGGTTCAATTCTGTATTTCCACTTGGACTTAGATGTCCCAGAGTACCTCATGTTCCGTATGTCCTGATCTCCACTCCCACAAAACCTGCCCATATTCCATTTTATCCCCTCTGTCACTATCACCACATTCAGACCCTCATCTTTCCCCTAAACAGGTTCCACTACCCCTACCCTAGTCTCTCCCTACTCCAACCCGTTGTCCACAGAGCCACAGACTTCTTTCTGAAGCACAAATCTAATTATGTCAGTCTTCTGCCAAAGAACTGCCTTTAGCATGGGTTATTGAAAGAAAAAGAAAGTACAAAAGTATTAAAAACTAAATCAAAATATAGGTGGCTATATCTGTGAGAACAAACTTTCCAAACATAGTTAAATTTAAAATTCACCACTATAAAAGCACTGAAAGGCAAGTAAGAAACTGGAATAAAATGTGACAGAAATAGGACTGATAAATTATAATCTATATAACAATTTAAATCAAAAGAAAAAATAAAAGGGAAAAAAATACCATAAAAATCAAGGACAATTCACAATAAAAGAAACATAGATAGTCTATAAATGTAAGGAAAAACTTGCTCAATGTAGTGGTCAAGGAATAACGATTAAAATAACCACAAGATATCATTTACAAAATTAGCAAGCAGTATACACTAAAAAATACTGAGCCAGGAGTACAATGAAAGTCAAAGCGAGTAGGTATGACTTTAAATTGCAACTTTTGGCAGAGTAATTGGACAAAATATATTCTGAACCCGTGAGATTATTTGATCCAGAATATTTATTTCTAGAACCCCATCCTAAGTAATCAGAAATGCAGACAAGATTTATGTACAAAGATGTTCAGTGAAACAGTATTCATTACTTTAAAACTGAAAACAACTTATATAATCTAAAAATAAGAAAAGAGGTAAATAATTTAAGAATTTAAGAATAGCCATATAATAGAGTAAATATTGCAATCACTACAAATCATGCTTTCTGGGCACATTTAACTACATGGCAAAATGGCAACATTCTAATTTTAAGTGAGAAAAAAATTACAGATATGTGTGCATACACACACACACAGTGGTTCTGACTTCATTTATTTCATATGTAAGTACATATATGAACATGGTGAAAAACACTGAAAATAGATGAAAATGTTAATATTAATTACATTTTGTATTGAAATTATAAAAGATTTTCTTCATATTTATTACACATAATCAATATATACTATTTTCATAGTTAGAAAGGAAAGCTCTAAGATAAAATGCAAAATCCTTCAGCACAACATTCAAGGCCCAAATACTTTCCAGCTTTAACAAACAGATTCTAGCACCAAACCACAGTTCCTCTCTCATTAACTCTTTTCTAAAAAAATATGTTTTTATTGATTTGAGAGTGAGAAAGGGAGAGAGACAGAGATAGAAACATCGAGGAGAGAGAAGCGTAGATCGGCTGCCTCCTGCACGCTTCTTACTGGGGATCAACCTGGGAATGTGCCCTGACGAGGAATCATACTGGCAACCTCCTGGAGCATGGGACCATGCTCAACCAATTGAACCACTCCAGCAAGGCCCAGTAACTCTTTTATGTATTCCTTTGCCAAAAATATTTTTCTTTGCTCTACTCCAGTCCCTTCTCTTCCATCAAGACCCTAGTCCTCCCAGGAAAGTTAGTCCACAATAAATCCAGCCTCCATAACATTTTATATCTACTATACAACATGGATTTGTATGTCTTAGCTATATTTACATGATTAGTTAATTTATGTTATTTGTATTTTTGTGTGCTGTATGGGTACTATGCCTTACTCATCTTATATAAATCTAAACCTATCAGAGTACTTGGCAGAATGAACAAAGAACATTATAAAAATCGTTATGAAATTATTTTTAATTGCTAATCAATTCTTCTATCATAAAATTTCAAAATCCCCTTAACTTGTCTTTTCTTTCTCAAATTCTCCTCCCATCTAGAAGTGTTTCTTTCTAGTTTAAGAGATTTCAATTACATTTTATAAACCAATGAAAAAATCTTTGCAAAGCACAAGACATCCTCCAAAATAGACTGCTGCCTACTCCTCCAAATTCATCTCTAACCACAACCCTTACATCTTCTACTGCAACCAAATTCCACAGTTTACAAGAGCCAGACATTTGTACCTTTGCAGCATTTATGCCAGCATGAAGCTCCCTTCTCAATCTCCCTACTGCCACTCAAGTCATGCTTCTACCCATCCTTCAATAAGGATCTCAAATGGCTGCTCTTCCAAAAATTATTTCCAGAATTGTCACTAATTCTGCTTCCTTTGTATAAATCAATGAATGATGTTTAAAGGAAGGTAGAAAATAAATACTATTTCCATTCAACAGCTAAAGAACCTTAGGTACATAAGCAATAGATAAATTTACACTACATAAAACACAAAGTAAAAAAAGTCAAGACTTTGAAATTCATTCCTGTATTGAATTCACTCATAACGCATTCACTTATGTTTCTGCAAGACACTGGAGATACAAAGATAAATAAGAAGGTTTTTCTAGTCACGGAACTCAGAAGTGACAGTTAAATAGTGACACGCGAAGATGTTATTACAATGTGGTGTGAATAGTTGTATAAATAAATGGGACTGCAAGCTAAGGACACAACCAGAAAGTGCCAACTCCACCTTGGGTGACCAGGGAGATCCTCGCACAAGAGGAACTTGAGCAATGAAAAGGCACTCCTGGCAGAAAGTTAGCAAGACGTGAAAAAAGATAAAGGCAGGAAGCATCACAGTATGGATGGTAATGAAACCACAGCCGTGATGAAGAATGCAACGGATGCTTGGGTGCTCCTAGAGAGCATGAAGGTCCGTTCACACAGTCAGGACTGTGTCCTGCGGGCTCGGGCCACTAACACGGTGCTTCTCAGAATCATCAAAGGTGCTTCTTTTTTTTCTTTTCTTTTTTTAATCCTCATTTGAGGATATTTTTCCACTGATTTTTAGGGAGAGTGGAAGAAAGGAAAGACAGAGAGAAACATCAATGTGAGAGAAACACATTGATTGGCTGCCTCCTGCATGAGCCCCAAACAGGGCCAAGGCCAGGGAGGAGCCTGCAACTAAGGTACACACCCTTGACCGGAATCGAACCCAGGACCCTTTGGTTCACAGGCCGACACTCTATCCATTGAGCCAAACCAGCTAGGACCAGGGTGCTTCTTAAACACCGATTCCCGGGCCTGACGGCTGGCCTGAATCTGTCCCTGGGAATGGGTGAAAATCTGTCTAATGCTTACCCCAGATAACTTTGTGCTGTAAAGTTTGAGACCTTCTGTCTAAAGACTTGAATGAGGTGACTGACATGATCAAATTTAATTTTATACATCTTTATCCACCAACAATGTTGGCTGAAAAGAAATTATATGAGAGTCATGAATATAAATTGGGAAGAAACAGAAGCCATCCAGGTGGGGAAGATAAAAGTATGCAATAGTCCTGAAAATGTAGAAGACGGGATAGAATGAAGAATATGTACATTACCCTTTATTTCTGTACATCACCCTTTTATTTCTGTACAATATCCTTTTATTTCTAACAGCATTGTGTTTTATAATTGCTTTTTCAAACACTGAATATGTAATGTCACAATTATACTTAATGCTTTGTACCTACTGACACTAATTTTACTGAATGATACATAAAATTATATATTAATAATAATTATAACTAATATAACATTATTGACGTGAAAAGTGTTATTAATAATGATAGCCATCACATACTAAGCTGCTGCTATGGTGCAGGCATTAAACTAGGCATCAGGGTTGGTTATGTCACAGCAAAAGGTAAAATATCATCTAATATCAATATTAGGTAGACAGATGTGATACTAGGTATGAGGGAATAGGTAATAGCAATATTAGATAAAAAATAGAGCCTTGAGTACTTTAGCAGTTATTGTCTTTCCAGTAAAGATCTACAAAGTTTTCTTAAGAGAAAGAGAGGCCATTTCCACCAAAGAACATAAAATCAAACATGTTTGGTAAATAAATTACTGAAGCAGCAAGAGTGGCTTGAAGAAAAAAGAAGGCAAGCGTGAGGACACAAGGTCTACTTTCAAGCTCTTTCTTCTGATGTCAGCCACATATGTGCCCCTTTCAGCACCCTCAGATCTGCCCAGATTTTCTGTCTCTGTTGGAAGGTATGCCAACAGATTGCTCATGTGCTTGGACACAGAAAGGTTATCTCCTGTCTAGTACCATGATATCTGGATGTGATTGTATGTGACTCCTCTTATCACGACGGCTCATACCCTGCTACTGATTGTGTCACCAATGCAAAGGCTTCACTAATAGCAATCCAGTCAGAAAAAGAGGGTAACAAAAGGAAAAAACAAAACAATAAAAGCAAATGAGAAGAGAATGGAGGGAGACTGCAGGAAAGGAGAGAAAATGACTCATCCCCAAGTCCTGTAGATGAACTCTAATTGCTGATATCACCAAGTCTTGCATATAACTTGTAATGCCTGACAATGGATTTCATAGACTTAACATATACAGTCTTATTACTACAAAACATAGATAACCAGCAAAGATGAGAGGGTAAGATTTCAGCTAAATGCATGGAGATGGCAGAATTAATCACCACATGTTTGATATTCAAATATGTCACACTAAGATTAACTAAAGGAAAAATGAATAAAAACATTTATCAAACTCCAAGGGACCATTGGCTTAATCATCAGATATACATATCTAGAGCAAACTAACTCATTCAAATCACCATATATTCTTAACAATGTCAAATGCAGGCCCTCTGACCTGGGAATTCTTCCACGGGAAGGTTAGTACGCTTGCTCAGCCACCTTTATTAAGAGCAGCTGAAATGTGTGCTCACAAACTCACTTTTTCATTACCATGGAGGAAGATTAAATTCAGCTTGACAAATATTTGTGGAGTGCCTATTATGTGCAAGATGCGTGGGAGAAAATAAAACCTCTGTACTTACGGCAATAATTTAAAAACTTACTAGAAAAAAAAGACCAACAAGAAAAGCTAAATCGAAAGGTATATATAAATGAAATGGTCTCAAATTTATTGGTAAACCCAATGGTAAATGCAAAATACAAATGTGGTAGAGAGTCAGACAGGCATGAGCAGAGCCAGGACGATGGTCCAGGTAGAGAAGGTCACCAGGACAGAACGCCCTGGGTGCCTAGCAATGGGCAAAACTAGGAATACAAGGACCTCGCCCTCAGGATAACCCTCCCTCCCCTGTATGTCATGAGCCATGGGGTTCAGATCCTCCCAGGCCTTTCCTCTCCCGACATGCTGCTAGTCATGTTGGTTAGACCCTCTTAGCGGGAGGACAAACGGGAGTGGAGAACAGCCCTTAAGCATTAAGCCCCCAGGACAATGAGATTCTGACCCATCAAATACATCTAAGCCTCAGTTGTGTTTCAGCTCCAGGCCCAGAAAAGCAGCAAAACCAGACAAGCAACACCTTGCCTGGCCTCAGGAACAGCTGCATACACTAAGACCCTCTGCCCTGGTGCTGACCAATTGGTAGAGACCAGGACCCTGAAAGGACAGGCCTGGAAAGCTGCTGAATATTCTATTGAGACCCT